>NC_048298.1:266933023-267156961 GCF_013100865.1 Trachemys scripta elegans
CTTCCCCCCCCCCCCCCCGCACCTCCTGCCATCCCAACTCTGGCCCCCACCTGCACCTCCTGCCGCCCCAGCCCTGGGCTCTCCTCCCCCCCCCCACCCGCACCTCCTGCCGCACCAGCCCTGGGCTCTCCCCTAAAGAAGGAATTGGGTGGACTAAATGGACGGTGCACCTCTCTCTATCTGAAGCCTAGCAAGGGAGGTATGTGGATCCCACTAGAATTTAAAATGAAAAGTAAGGGAGGGGAGGCTCTGGACCTGGGCAGCTTTAGATACAGTACAGGGACTTAGGAGGATTTCCACTTCTGAGCCATGGAAGCAGAAATTGACTTTTTCTTTCCAGATTTAGCTAATATTCAGAAAGGGAATCTAGCACCTGCCTTCCAGATTTGAACACCCTCAAAATTCAGGAGTGCTCAAGCTCAATTTGGGTAGCTGTTACTTCATTTCTCCCACATCAAATATACTGATCCACTGTAACTTGCTGTAGAAAAAGTAGAATAAATTGAGCAAGAAATGCTTCCCAGTGGTTATTAGGACTGGAAGTGCTATTTTCAACAGCCATTGCTTTTTTAATTTTATTTGTTTAAAAGGAAGACCGTGATAGTGCATTCCCCCATAGAAACACAGAATGGAACAAAATAATAAAGGCACCTCAACTTTTCCTCATTTATGTAGGACAGTCTTATAATATGCATCCAGATATCCTCCAGTCACACAAGCTGAAAATTGTTCCACTTTACTGCAGTTCTGTAACCATATGGGAACCAATCCTGTCTGTGTTCTGTGCATATCCAAAATTCCTGCTGAATGACCTGCCCTGGGAGCGAGTTACCAGTGACCCAGGGCTGGGGCGGCAGGAGGGTGCAGTTGCGGGGGGAGGGGAGGGGGAGAGCCCAGGGCTGGTGTGGGGGAGTGGGGGGCAGCAAAAAACCACACTTTGGAGCAGGGACTTGAAATTTGTCAGAGGGTGGCTTTTTGTGTAAGGGCCTTTTGCCATCCCTGTGAAAATTCCACCCAGTTTGGCCATTGCATAAGCCAAGGGTGGCCAAACGGTGGCTCTCGAGCCACATGTCTCTTTTATAGTTAAAGTGTGGCTCGTGGAGCCCCCCTTCATTCTCCACCTACCGGACTGTGGTGATGGGGAGATTGGGGCTTCTGCCCTGCGGCAGGGGGTGGGGCTAAGGGCTTCTGCCACAGATGACTGATGCTTATGGGGGAGGGCGGGGGGGGCACAATTTAAAGTTTTGCTCCTCCCAACAGTTTGTCATGGCTCCCCAGGCACGCCTGCCTTCTTACCCTCAGCCGGCACTCCCTGCAGCTTCCAGCTCTCTTTGTGGAGAGGCTGTGGCAAACAGCTGGAATCTGCAGGGCAGGGCTGCTGTTTTAGCTTCTTGGGAAGGCAGCAGCAAAAGCAGTGGCTCTCCCTACAGCTCCCAGCTGTTTGCCACTGCTGCTCCCCATGGCTGCAGCTCCCAGCTTGCTGGCTCCAGCAGTTGCTGTGCAGAGAGGGGGCATGGTGGCACCATGTGACTGAGTGGGGCCAGCAAACCTTAGCAAAAATCTGAGGGGGCATGGTCATGTGCCCCTCCACATGTCGCCTTTGGCTTCCGCCCAGTGGGGAGGAGGGTCTCAGAGCTTCAGCTCTGTGGGGCGCACCTGCTGGGGCTCGGGGCTTCAGCAGGTGCGGTGCTGAAGCCCCAAGCCTGGGCAGGCGCCTCCCTGCAGGGCTGAAGCCCCAAGATCCACTAGCCTCTTCCTGTTCTTTCTCTCCCCCTCTTTTTCCCCCCACCCCCAGTATCTTTCTTTAAGAACTCACAAAGAGAATGGTGGGTAGAATAGCCCATCTATTTTGTCCACCAGTTAGGCCCAATGTACGACACACTAATTTTGATTCACAAATTTCTGGACCCACAATTTCTTGTTGATCAAACTTGGTCTTTACAATCTCCTTGAGTTATATCCTTAGGCCTTTTTGTTTGGACTAATTTAGTTTTTGTCTCCCTTTGCACCTTTTCCCATCAACACTTTGTTATAGGTTATTGTGATATCTTCTGATCTTAAACTTTTTTATATGCGAAATCACAATTAGGGTAAATTTTAGGTCCAATTATCACAACAGCCCCCATATTCCTCCCTCTGGACACTCTCACAAAATCAGCTTAGTTACCCTATCTGTAGCCCTCTTGGGGTGTGTCTACACTTCACACTTCTTTTAGCGATGAGTAGTGTACATACCCATATAGCCCTTGTCCCAGCATGGGTATAAAAGGCTCTGGCCAGAGGGTTTCCCTGCTGCCTCCCCGCTTTCAGAGCCTTTTCCTTGCCACGGGAAAAGGCTATGGCAGCAGGGAGCTGCTGAAGCTTTTTCCCAGCTGCCTCCTCCAAAGTCTTTCATTGACACATGTAGCTACATGCTGCAGTGTGGACACAGCTTGCTTTGCACTGCAGCATGTAGATAACATGACCAACACTGGTGTGTAGTGTAGACATAGCCTTGATTTCCAACTTTCCCCTCAAGGAGAAGTTAATTGGATTGGAATTCATGCTCCCTGCACAGTTCTATGAAGGAAGATAGCAGGGTTGCTCTGACTACTCACCTTTTCTTCTTCTGTGGATCTGTTTCTTGGAGACTGACTTTCTTTTCTGGCGGATTCTGGCCAAAGGATGCACCAGAATGCTTGTCAGCTATTATGTGACTTCAAAGAAGGTGTTGCAGTAGCTGGTAAAAGATTCTGGGGCATGCATATGACCATAAGAAAGAAAACACTTGAGATCATTTGGAGACCAACTATCTATCTTTGCAGAAGAAACCAGTTGAATTCTTCTGGGGGAAGCTTATGGGCTTACCAAATAATGTTTTTTTATTAATGGAAATGCTGTAAACATGAAAGCCCTCTGAGCATCACACTTGGTGTTGCTGTGAATCAAAAAATGCCATTCCTCATAACAGGGGAGAGGGGGACATTGAGTATGCTTTCTCTGATGTCGTCATTGTTTTGGGATTTGCTGCTGCAAGACAAGTCAAAGTATTTCTCTCTTTAGCTGACAAATTTATGACATGGCTGCAGATGTTTGGGAACAGCTGTTTAGAATATCCAGTACTTCTCAGTAAAACTACATAAGTAGTCTTCTGGCCAATTTTTAACATTTGTCCATGAATGGGAAGGATCCATACATGAGGATTATTGCCTGTTTTGCGGTCTTCAGAGAGGATCTTCTGTAGGGGACAAAAATCTTTGAAACTTTCATCAATTGATTTTTGCAGCTGGGTTGAATTGGTATTTTTTTATTGGTATTTGCACTGTTGGTGCCTGACTAGTGACAGGAAAACACTGACCTTGTGACTAGAATCCAGTCTGTTGGACCCCAATATGTTTAGACACGTTATTCAACTTGTTGGGAAGTTTTGGCAGCAGAGAGGATGAAAGTGAAACTGAAAAAGATACTTGGTGAAGCTGTAGGCGATGCAAATTTTATTAAAAGTAAACCTCATGTGCACTGTTTCACTACTTGATATGAAGCAATGGGCACTCAGCACCAGAAGCTCCTTTTCTAAACCAGATTGGTTGGTTTTCTTGTGGCAAAGTTTTGGATTGTGTCTGAGATCAGAGAAGAGTCAAGAATTTCCATTGAACTTTGGTGACCATCATTACCTTGTTCTGAATGCTTCTTTCCATGAGCAAAGCATGACATGGGTTCGTAACTTGAGGCTCACAAACAGGTGTACTGGGATCATGACCTCTGTGCCCTTCCTATATTGCTAGATGGGAGGGAAGGTCTTGGAGGGAGGGGTCTAAGGGAAGTCCTGGTATGGAAAATGTTGAGAACCACTGAATTAGTATTTCTTTTATGCTTGTTGCAATTATGCATTAAGATCCATGCATAAAAAAGGTGTATCGGAATCATTTAACAGACATTGAGCTAAAGAAACGTACCAAAATTAGTGAGGGATCCTATATTTGGAAATTGTATATAATACCAAGAAATCCCCCTGCCCCCCACCTAAAGGTAAATATAAATCCAATTGAAACTTAAAGACCTTCAGGCAACTAGAACAACTTCTTTATTTGAAGGGGCTTGCTGCATGTGAGGGTCAGGAGAAAATTTTGTATTTGACATATTGATCTTAAAAATGTACATCAGATTGTTTTCCTGATTGTAGTCACTTCCCATTCTGTCACTAATTTTGAACCTTCATTTTTAGCAAAATAAAGGAGACCAGCAACAAGCTCCCTTCTCATTAAATTTGTTTTTCAAATACATAAAACTCCCGTGAGTGAGTAGTACGTTAGGTACTTCTAGAAATTAATGTATTTTTGGCCCTTGAAAAGTCACGTTCTACCTGCCTCGTGTTTTTTTTATTACTAAACATACAACTGCAGTATACAGGACTCTTATTACAGTCTGTTTCAAACAATATACATTTTTAAGACCAATGTAGACAGATGGAATACACTGGAAAACTTAAATGAGGGAATAATTTGGAATTTTTTTAATTAAGTGGCTTATTGTGGGTAAAAGAGTGTTTGTGAACACAATAATTAAAGAGAGAATCATAAAAGGGCATATACCATTGCTCAGTCCTAAAGATTTTTTTCTCTGTCCAGATCCCTTTTCACTTTTTGGAGCAAGACCCAGATGACTGGTGAGTCATAGGATGAGAACCAAACCCCAGCTAGTGCAGCATCAGGTAACAGAGCAGTACAGACCATTTTTCAGAGCAAAAAGAGAGAATGATGTTTAGGTCAAAAGATTTTTCTAATATCAAAACTAGGAACAAATATATAGGTAGAAAGGTTGTAAGGGACCATTATGATTGAGTCTTGGCTCCAAGTCTCTTTCAGTTTGCTAACTGCAGTTAAATCAAAGGCATTGTAATGAAGCTACTTGGCACTGACAACCAATTGGACATTTAAAAATTCTGAAACCAAAGAAGACCAATTGAAGCTCTAGTAGTGCACCAGAGATATGCAGAGTCAGGTCAGATTCCGGATCCTAAAGCATCTTCCAGGTGGTGTGGAGGTCAGGTTCAAACCATGATGAGAGGAGGGAATACTGAGAATTCGAAAAGATTTCTCAGCCATGGAATTAAAAACTCTGGCTTAGTACAGGCTGCTTCTTGGGTAAATGCCCTTTTCCTCTGTTGGTCCATCTGATTATTCTCTTCAGTATTCTGGGGATGGTATTGGTTTCTCCCCTTAATTTTTAACAGGCCCTATTTATCCTTTGTGGGAGACAGCATTTGTTCTTCTGGCAGATACTGAAAAATACAGAGCCAGGCTCCAACAGTGGTGTAATCTACAACATTTTAAAATATTGGGAGTCAGCATTGTTGTTTGACTATGTATTGCTACAGAGTTACTGGACTCTGAATAAATGTTCAACTCACTTGACTTAAATAGTTGTTCTCCTGACAGCTTTGTGTTTGTACTGCAAATATAGCCTTTTGGGGGGATTGGTGGGTGTCAGAGAGGGATGTTGTATAGGTAGTTCAGTGAGGTATGGTTATTGTGTATTGCCCTATGATTAAATTACATATCAGTCACACCTCTATCTTGACACCTATTAATGGTTTGTGATAGGTACATGCTCAGTTTTGCTTTATGTTGGACAAAAATGAAGTTATGGATTAGAAATTTAAGTAACATCTCTGATTTTTATTGGGCGCATCCCAAGGTGTTTTTTTTACTCTTACCAAACACTTTGGGAAGACTATTAAAACCTCCAAGTTATGAGTGCCTTGGGACCAGAGGTTGTTCGTAACTCTGACCAAAATTTTTTGGTTCTTTCAAATGTTTACATCTGAACATTGACTTAATACAGCTTTGAAACGCTACTATGCAGAAGAAAAATGCTGCTTTTAACCATCTTAATTTATGTGAAACAAGCACAGAAATAGTTTCCTTACCTTGACAAATTGCTTTTTTTAAACTTCCCCTTAATTTCTTCTTCAAGTGATTGCTCATGTATATTCCACAATAGGTGTGTGTGCTCGCCACGTGCACCGGTGCTGGAAGTTTTTTCCCCTAGCACTATCCATAGGAGAGCGCCCTTAGTGACCCCTAGAGTGGCGCCTCCGTGGCACGGTATAAGGGGCGCTGCGTGCTCCCCCCACCTTCAGTTCCTTCTTGCCGCCAATGAAGGTGCTTCGGAACTGCTCTGCTCCAGCTTGTCTGCAGCTCTCCTCCAGAACTCTTGTTCGTTCAGTGTACTAGTACCTGTAGTTAAAGTAGTTTGATTAGTTTTAGTTTAGTTTAGTGCGCCTGGGCCGGGGCATGCCCTGAGTTTTAAGTCGTGGAACACTTGTAGGCAACCGATGCCAGTGACTGATCTGCACGTGGACTGTTTACGCTGTTTGGGTGAAACCCATCTCAGTAATCGCTGCAAGATTTGCAAGTCGTTCAAGCCTCAGCCCGAGAGAGACATTCGGTTTGGGGCCATCCTGATGCAGTCGGCGTTGACCCTGACTCCGGTGCGCTGCTCTGAGTTGGCACCGGGTACTACGGTGTCGGTGTGCGGCAACCCCCTGTTGCCATCTACCAGTCGGCACCGCTCCCCGTCTGAGGGGCACGCCAAGAAGGCTAAGAGGCCTTCTCTACTGCGGCACCGGAGCAAAACTGGGGGAGAGGCTAGACGCATGTTGGGCAGTCCTCAGTCCCCATTGGCCTCTAGCCTCTGACTCAGGTCGAGCGGAGTATCCCGGCCCATTCAGAGCAGGCTTCCCTAGATGTCTGGGTGCCCTCCATGCCGGAGGCCCTGCAAGCGGCCCAGGACGTTATGTCCATGCCAGTACCAGGGGCACTGCCAATGCTGGCTCCACGGTCCAGAGGCAAGCTGCACTGGGATCTCCGTAGTCGCCCCCGGCTCAGTACCAGTCCCAGTTGAGGGAATGTTCCCAACCCCGTTAGCTGCTCAGTGACCGTCCTGTGTGTAGTTCATGCAGGTCACCATCGACACCCACCAGGTTGTCTGGCTGGGTTCCAACTGACGGAGACTCCAGGCACCGCTCCACTTCGAGGAGCAGACACCATCGAGACCGAGGCAGATGATGCCGAAGGTCCTCATCTCTGAGGGGCTATCATAGCCAGTTGCAATACGAATGTCGACGCCGTTCCCATTTGTTATCTCGCTCCAGGACCCTGCCATGGCACTGCTCCTGGGCATCGATCGTCGTCGCCTTGCTGTCGCTGCCCGCCGGAGCCGATCGCAGAGCAGCTGCTACTGGCAGTACCGTTTCTCCAAGTCAGGATCACAGTCTCGTGGTCGGCATTGCTCCCAGCGGTACCAGTGGCCCCCAACACAGCCCCTGGTGAGGGCTCGCTCGGTGGCTGGAGCCTCGGAACGGCTGTCGGCCTCCCTCTCCCAACCTCCAAGGAAGGAGTCGGTGGGACGTGCATCTTCGGTGCCGTGCCCAGAGGGCGACCATGTGATGGATCCTCCGGTGCCGGTGGACACGCAAAGTACTGCACCTGCCTCCTCACCTTCCCCAATGAGGTGATTACATCTCCTTGTCCCTCTGTCCCGCAGGAGGACTCTAAAGCCCATCAGGAACTATTGAAAAGGGTGGCATCTAACCTCAACCTTCAGGCAGAGGAGGTGGAGGAGCCCTCGGACTCCCTCTTCAACATCCTATCTGCCTCGGTACCGGGCAGGGTGGCCCTTCCACTCCACAAAGGGGTGGCAAAAATTTCAAATGCCTTGTGGCAAACCTCAGCCTCCTTGTCCCCCATCTCAAAGAAAGTGGAATTCAAGTACTTTGTGCCTGCCAAGGGGCATGAATATCTATACAGCCACCCTGCTCCTAACTCCCTGGTGGTTGAGTCAGTCAACCACCGGGAGCGGCAGGGCCAACCAGCCCCTACTCCGAAAAATAAAGACTCAAGGAGGCTGGATTTAATTGGAAAGAAAATGTATTAGTCCTCAAGTTTCCAGTTACGAATGGCAAACCATCAGACTCTCCTGGGTCGGTGGTATGAGTTCAATCTGTGGGGCTCTCTGTCCAAATTCGAGGACTCCCTTCAGGAGCGTGACAGGAAGGAGTTCAAAGCTCTGGTGGAGGAGGGTACAGCGGCTGCCAGGGCAACCCTGCAGGCAGCGTCAGATGCGGCAGACACGGCTGCACGGTCCATGGCCTCCGCGGTGTCCATGAGAAAGGCATTGTGGCTTCTGCTGTCTGGGCTGTCCAGTGAGGCGCAGACCTCCCTGCAGGACCTCCCGTTTGATGGCAAGGCTCTGTTTGCGGAAAAGACGGACATAAAACTGCATGGCCTGAAAGACTCCCACACTACGCTTAAGACTCTCGGCCTCTATGCTCCCACTCCGGCTAGACCTAAGTTTAAGCTGCAGCAGGCTGCTGCTCAGGCCACCCACTCTAAATACGAGCCCCCTTATAAAAAGTCGTGAAACTATAAGAAACACCTTCAGAGGCAGTCCCGGTCTGCCCCCCCCCCCCCAGCCTGGGTCCTCAAAGGGCAAACAGGCGGGGAAACGACAGTTTTGACGGGACGCCCGGGGGCGATCCACCAGTTCACATCAGGGATCCACCCACAATAAAGTTTACCTTCTCCAACCGGTTGTGTGCTTTTCTCCTGGAGTGGTCTCGACTGACCTTGGACTGATGGGTCCTCAACACCATCTCCCGGGGCTACACCCTCCAGTTTTCCTCTACCCTGCCCAACCACCCTCCGCCCCGTCCCTCTTGGGGGACCCCTCTCACAAGGTTCTGCTCGAGCCGGAGGTAAGGTGGCTTCTTGGCTTAGGAGCGCTGGAAGTGGTGCCAGTGGAGTTCAAACACAAGGGATACTAGTCCTGCTATTTCCTTATCCTGAAGGCCAAAGGGAGGATCAGGCCTATCCTCGACCTGCGAGGCCTGAACCAGTACATGGTAAAGCTCAAGTTCCGCATGGTCTCCCAGGATTCCAGGGACTGGTATGCTGCCCTCGATCTGCAGGATGCATACTGCCACATCTATATATTTGAGGGGCACAAGCGCTTCCTCCATTTCATGGTTAGGCAGGAACACTACCAATTTATGGTCCTCCCGTTTGGCTTGTCCACTGCCCCCAGGGTATTCACAAAGTGTGTGTCTGTGGTGGCGGCCTACCTCAGACATCGTGGGGTCCAGATCTTCCCCTATCTGGATGACTGACTGGTCAAGGGCAGCTCCCAGTCGCCGGTGTGGGATCACGTGGTGCTCCTCCTGTCCATGTGCGGCACTCTGGGCCTGTTGGTGAACAACACCAAGTCCACCTTAGTCCTGGTACAGCGTATAGAGTTTATCGGGGCAGTCCTGGACACCAAATCGACCAGGGCCTCCTTCCCACCAGACAGGTTCGAGACCCTAAAAGCGTTCATTGACACAGTCAGAAGGTTTCCAGTAACAACGGCCAGAGCGTGTCTCCAGCTCCTGGGTCACATGTTGGCGTGCATATATGTGGTTCGCCATGCCAGACCATGGATGAGGCCCCTCCATCTCTGGTTGGCCTCTGTGTTCTCCCAGGCCAGAGACAGGATGGACAAGGTTCTCACTGTGGCCGAGCCAGTGATCACCTCCCTACAATGGTGGTCCTCCCTGGGGAACATGCTCCGTGGGGTTCCGTTCAGAGGCAGGCCCCCGTTGATGGAGCTGGTGTCCGACACATCAGACCAGGGGGGCGGAGCCCATGTGGGGGATGTTCAGATTCAAGGTCTGTGGTCTGCACAGGATCTTGCCCTCCACATAAACGTCAAGGAACTCAGGGCCGTCTGACTGGCGTGTGGCCTTCCGCTCGCACCTGGTGGGCAGGGGGTCTGGGTTCTCACAGACAACACGGCCTCGATATTTTACACCAACAGGCAAGGCGGGGCCTGATCCTCTGCCTGGAACTCACGGCGGATCTCCTGAGCCGGAACTTCTCTCAGCACGAGTGGTCTCTTCACCCAGAGGTGGTGCACAGACTTTTCCAAGAGTGGGGAACTCCCTACGTGGACCTGTTCGCGACTCGGCAGAACCATCTATGTCCCCGGTTCTGCTCTGGGGGGACTGCTGATTGGCAAGGTCCTGGAAAAGGCACCGGCGTGCCCTGGGCAACATTGGTACAGGACCCCCATGAGCCTGGCAGTAGCTCCGCTGTGGCCGTTGCCACCCCTCCCGGTCCTGCTCTCCCCGGACCAGGGTCGCCTCTTCCACGCCAACCTAGCGGCACTCCACCTCACAGCGTGGCTGCTCAATGGTTAGGCTGGGAGGAAAGGACATGCTCGGAAGGGTTTCAGCGCGTCCTCTTGGAAAGTAGGCGACCCTCCACGCACTGAGCCTACTTGGCGAAGTGGTTTTGATTTTTCCGATGGACAGCTGAGCAAGGCGTCTCCCCCGTGGCTGCCCAGATCCAGCTCATTTTAGAATATCTCCTTCACCTTAGCACCCCAGGCCTGGTGCTCTCGTTCGTCAAAGTGCACTTCGTGGCCGTATCGGCCTTCCATCCGCCGGTGCAGGGGCACACGGTATTCTCCCATGCTATGACTGGCCGATTCCTTAAAGGGTTGGATCGTCTCTTCCCATACGTTAGGCCCCCCAGTCCCACAGTGGGACCTGAACTTGGTGCTGGCCAGGGTCCCCCCTTTTTAGCCGCTAGCTACTTGCTCCTGGTCACACCTCTCGTGGAAGGTGGCCTTCCTGGTGGCGATCATGTCAGCTAGACGGGTCTTGGAACTCAGGGCCCTGACTTCCAAACCCCTGTATGTGGTGTTCCATAAAGATAAGGTCCAGCTCCGCCCACATCCTTTGTTCCTCCCGAAGGTAGTTTCTACTTACCACATGGGTCAGGACATTTTCCTGCCCGTCCTGTGCCCCAAGCCACATGCGTCCAGCGAAGAGCGCCGCCTCCACATGCTGGATGTGAGACGGGCTCTGGCCTTCTACCTGGAACAGACCAAGCCGTTCAGGAAGTCCTCACAGCTGTTCATTGCCTCTGCCAAACTCATGGGGGGTTGGCCGATCTCCATTCAGCGGCTCTTCAACCGGATCACCTCGTGCATCCGTACCTGTTATGACCTGGCGGGAATCCCTCCACCGTCAATTGTGAGGGCACACTCGACTAGGGCGCAAGCCTCGTTGGCTGCCTTTGTAGCCCATGTCCCTATTCAGGACATTTGTAGGGCTGCCACGTAGTCTTCAGTTCACACATTCACCTTGCATTATGCGATCATTTCCCAGACCAGGGAAGACGCTGGGTTCGGCAGGGCTGTGCTCCGTCCCGAGAATTTGTGAATTCCTATCCACCTCCAACAGATAGATTGGAATCACCTATTGTGGAATACACATGAGCAATCACTCGAAGAAAAGACTGGTGTTCTTTGAGATGTGTTGCTCATGTCTATTCCACATCCCGCCCTCCTTCCCTTCTGTCAGTTGTCTGGCAAGAAGGAACTGAGGGTGGGGAGAGCGCACAGCACCCCTTATACTGCTCCATGGAGGTGTCACTCCAGGGGTCGGTAGGGGCGCTCACCTATGGGTACTGCTAGGGGAATAGCTTCCGGCACCGGTGCATGTGGTGAGCACGCACACCTATTGTGGAATAGACATAAATAACACATCTCGAAGAACACCATGCCATTTGTACTTGATAGCGTACTTAACCTTTAGTTTAACTTGTACTAATAAATTAGTTTCAATAGTTTATTATTTTTTCTCCCAAGAGGCAAACATTCTGTCCTGCCCCCCAAAACCATCCTTCCTTCCTTGTGGGAACTTTCCTTCCTGAAGGAGCCTTTTTTGGGGGGGGATCATACCTAAATCTCCAGGAATCAAGCATTGCTTTACTGCTGGGACTCCTTACCAGTTAGAGGTGGCCATTTGCACTGTATCCGCTGCTTAAGGGATACTCAAGTGCTGTCCAAGGGCATGATCTGCTTAGGATTCAAGAGTCATTTCAGGAAAGAGAGGGAGATAAGCTTAGACTCATCGTGATGGAACACTCCCTCTGACAGGCATCAGACCCAGAACTGTGCCCCTTCCCTACCATCCCCCCAAATAGTGATCTCCAAGTGATCATAGTGTCCCATTACCTCTGCAGCTTGATTGCCTTCTAGAAAAAAGAGAGATCTGCAAGTGATAGCATGAAAGTTCTCTGTCAAGAGAAGCCCTAAATCTCATCAGAATGAAGTTGGGCCCTAAGAGACCTGCCATACTGGAAGTGCCACAAAAGGCATTGCTGAGGTCTCAAGGATTCTCTGTACTGAGAGTCCCTCTATATCTAAACCTAGCATTAGGTACCATATAAGCAGGATCAAGGTGCTAGGAGACTCCAGATGGTACCAGCTGTGACTTCCACGTCCTCATCGCTGCATACGGTACCCAGATCCATCAGTCATTCTGCATCACTCTTGGTATCACAGGTTGCTGCTGCTAAGACTTGTCAGAGTTCTTCATAGAGCCGCCCAGTACTTCAGGAATTCATATTCTCCAGAGACCTATTCATCTCTGATTAATCTGAGTCTTCCTTCAGTGATGGAACACTGCCAGTCCCAGGACCTGCTTTACCCCTTGTGCCACATCACTTACCAGTATTGACTGGTTCCTTGCGAATGGACAGCCTCCTACACTATCATTGTCTGCCCCCCCTTTTTGACTGTGGGGTGCAACCTGGAACTGGGGAACTGCTGTGCTCCCTTAACTCACCAGCCTGGGCTCTCTCACAGTGCTTTGCTAGTGACAACCAGCAAGCCCCTCCAGGCGCTCTTATCACTCAGCATAGCAGCATGTGGGGCCCCACACACGGCTAGATTTACTCATGAGGGAATTCTGCGCCAAACAATTAAAAATTCTGCACCAAAATATTACAAATCTTGCACACAGTATTTTAAAATTCTGCATGTTTTATTTGTCAAAATAATACAATATAATCACACCATTTTCATTTTTTTGCTGAAAAGTATTTTGAAATAGATTAGCACAATAATGCAGAATTTTGCAGAATTTTAACATTTTAAACTTTCTGGGGTAGAATTCCATCAACAGTATCAGGGTTCTGTGTGACTGGCAGCTTGGTGAAGGGTCCAGGTGCAGGGGGGATCTGGATGCAGAGGGGCTTGTTGCAGGGTTCTGGGTTCAGGGTAACGGTACTTTCAGGGAAGTCCAGGTGATGGTGGTTAGGGCTCAGTGAGGAGATCTGGGTGCTGGGGGAGTGGGGCTTGGTGGCATGGGGGTCAGGATGCAGCAGGTTGAGGCTCAGTTGGGTGGGGGTCTTGGTGTGGGGGGCTCCTGATGCAGAGGATGAGTTTCAGGGGTTTGGGTGCAAGGGGCTTGGACGGGGTTCTGGGTGTGGGGGGGTTGTGGTTGTAGGGGTGTGTGTGAGGCTCGGTGGAGGGTGGGGTTGGGTGTGGGGAGGTCCTGAGCTGAGATTTCCCAAGCACTTAAACCAAAACACTGTTTTAGGTAAAATATAGAACAGATTTAACTACAGAAAGATAGATTTTAAGTGGTAGGCATAAAAGGTCAGAGATAGTTACCAAAGAAAATAAAAGTGCACAGTCTAAATCTTAAACATTATCAGACTAGGCAGTAATTAGATCAAGCAGATTTCTCACCCCATTGGATGTTGCAGTCCGTAATATACAGGCTTCTCAAGCCTGGGACCAGTCTCCTCAGGTGAAGTCTGTCTTTCCAGTGTAGGTGGGAGAGGAAAGAGGCCAATGCATGATGCCACCGTCCCTTATTTTATACCCTCAGTCCGCGTGCCTGGAAAATACTAGGCCAGACATGTCCTGGTGGGCTTTGCTGAGTCATAGGGTTGAGCGATCCCCCTGGTGGGGTCTTGTGCATCTGTCATTGAATTGTAAATCCCTTAATTATAACTGCTGCTGATTAATGGTTGTTGAACACTCTCCTGGGCGGGGGATCACCTCCTTTGTATA
Organism: Trachemys scripta elegans; assembly: GCF_013100865.1. NCBI lineage: Eukaryota > Metazoa > Chordata > Testudines > Emydidae > Trachemys > Trachemys scripta. The sequence goes on from NC_048298.1 coordinate 266,946,914, forward strand.
TCACTAGCAAACTTACAGCATGTTTCAGCAACAACCATATATTAATATCCCATAACTAGATACACACCAATGATAGACATATTTTGACAGAACAATGGGTTTCAGCAGATCATGGCCTTTCATATGATATCTTACATGACATGCTTTGTATGAAATATATCATAATTATATGATAGGAGTGCATATGCAGTTCCAGGGTGCTGCTTTGAGGTACAGAGTGCCACAGGAGACAACAGTTCTTCTCACTCCCTAATTTCTGTTCAAAATTACTTCAATTATAACCCAGGTCTGATATGCCTGGAGCCTTTTCTTTTAAGGGATACTTCAAGACATAGCATTGAGCAGTTCCACATCCCCACTGGTATGACACATCTAGGGTGTGTCCCCCTTTTCCTTTTGGTTCTTCCCGGTAGCCATATTGGGATTCTTGGGCAGCCTAACATCAACAGTTTTCCAAGGTACCTAGCTCTTTTGTTGAATGTCAGAGACAGCACTCTCTTGTCCCATGGCTTCTCCCCCAATCAGTCCCTACTGTGGGTCCTTTTCACCCATCCACTCTCCTCCCCCACCACCATTATAGTTTCAGATGCATCCTCTCTAGGATGGAGAGCTCCTCTTCAGGAGCATACTATTCAGTACAGGTGAAGATTCCAGGAATCTACTCTCCATATACCCTCTGGAGTTGAGGGCCATCAGATATGCCTGCCATCTGACTTCCTGCCTATGATCAAGGGACGGTTCAACAGAGTAAAGACAGACAACAAGGCCAATATGTACAACATAAAACATAAGAGGGGAGTGAGAGCCTTTTCCCTTTCTGTAAAGTTATGGAACTGGTGTGTAGCCCACCACATCCTTATTTCAGCTGTTTACCTATCTGCCCTCCTCAACACCATAAGTGATGGTCTCGGCAGCTGCTTGTCTCAGGATCACAAGTGGGAACTTGCCAACTCCATACTCAAACATATTTTTCAGTTGTGGTTTTCGAGAAGTAGGTTGTTTTTTTTGCCAAGGTCACCAACATGAAGTGTGCAAAGTTTTCCTGAAGAGGTCGTCTAGGTAGCCATTCCCTGGGAGGTACCTTCTCATCTTTTGGTTGAAGAATCTGTCACATGCCTATTCTCCAACACTTCTCATCCTCAGTCTTAAACAAGATCAAGTAGGATGGAGCCAAGGTTGTCTTAATTGCACCAGCTTAGCTGAGATGAGTATCAATTCCATATCTAATTTGCATCCCCTCTCTTCCTGCTATCAACCTTCCACTAACACCCAACCTGCTCACACAGGACTCAGAAAATATTCTTTACCCCAACCCGAATGCTCGGTGACTAAAGACATGGTGCCTGATTGTCTGTTGGGGATAGAACTCTCCTGTTTTACAGAGATTCAAGAGGTTCTGTTGAATAGTAGAAAAGAATCATCTCTAAAAAACTTATGGGCAGGAATGGAAGAGATTTTACCGTTGGTGTACCCTATAACACTTGTCTCCTATTGACTCTCACCTCTCAGAAATCCTAGAGTACCTTTTTGGTTTGAAGAATATAGGCCTTTCTCCGAGCTCTGTTGAAGTTCATCTAGTGGCCATCATGGTGTTCCATGATCCAGTGGAGCGGTTTTTGACGTTGGCTCATCCTGCAACCTCTGGGTTCATCAAAGGGTTATTTAACAGGTTTCCACACGTCAGGGAGCCCCCATCCTGGGATTTGGACTTAACTCTGATGCAACCTCCCTTTCAACTGCTGGTCATGTGTTCACTCTTGCGCCGTATCCATGAAGACCACTTTCTTATTGACAGTCACCTCTGCTTGGAGAGTTGATAAGTTAGGGGCTTTGATGGCTACTCTGTTTTCTTTAAAGACAAGGTATCCCTCCGACTATATCAGTGGCTCTTAACTGAGATCATCTTGGATTTTCATATCAGACTAGTCATCTCCCTGTTTTTCACCATAAACCTCATTAGACTAGGGAGGATGACATCCTTCACACCTTGCATGTTAGAAGGCTGTTGTCCTCCTATTTAAATAGGACTAGACCCTTTCAGGCCTCTCTTCCGTTATTTGTTTCTGTCACAGATAGAGCTACAGAAACACTAATGCCCCCAGAGACTTTCTCTCCTGGTACAAAGCTGCTAATATTCCATTCCCTTCTAAGGCTATATATAGTTCATTCCATCAGGTTGCAGGCCACTTCTGTTACCCTGCTAAAGGACATTCCTATTTCAGAAATCTACAAAGCTTCCAGATGGGCCTCCATCCACATTTCTCAAAGCACTCTGCTCTAGTGTGTGCATCTTGCATAGATGCTGTGCTTGGGACTGCCGTCTTCCAATCCATTTTAGATCCTTCTCCAAAGCACTCACCACCTCTAATGAGTACTACTTGGGAGTCACCTGAAGTGGAGCATTCACAGGGACATTACTTGAAGAACGAAAGTTTATTTAACTTATACAGTGACTGGAGTTCTTCTAGATGTTTGTCCGTATGAGTGCTCTACTACCTGTCCTTCATCCCTTCTGCTTTGGAGTTTGGTCTCCATGGAACTTCTGAAGTAGAGAAGTAACCGAGAACTGTTTGTCTATTACAGCCCTATATACCCCCAGTATGGGGCACAAGGATAGGTGTTTTAGCTCCTGTGGAGCTATGCTTGCCCTGATCCACTCAGAATAGGGTGATATATGTAGCCTGGAATTGTAACTTTTCCATAATGTGCATTTTCTCCAGCTTGTCCTAACTCCACTCCTCATTCCTCCTGGAGAAGACTGTGCAGGTTCTGGAGAAGGATGGTCCTTTGAAGATTCCGAAGTTCCCATCCTATGTTGACAACAGGAGCTCCATATGTGCAGGATTCTTCCATGCACAAATCAAGAGGGAGATAATTGGGACCGTTGTTGGTTGGTTTGATAATAATTTAAAATAGCATTGTGTGCATGATTTAAATAGACATTTGAATGAGGTGAGTGAGCCTCATCTAATTTTAATAATTGTGCCATGAACTGAAATAAGATGGAGTAGGGATGTTCAGCAGGCTTTTCACTCTTTTCTTTAGTTGTGTCCATTCTAGGTGATATTCTAATTTTCTTTCTTTACTTGTGTGAACAGTGTTTCTAAGCCTTATGTGCCCATTTTAAAGAGACAATAATTTATTTGACTAGCTTTGCACATTTATGGTGCAATCTTGTTGCTATCAAAACCAATGGAAAAACTACTGTCTGCATCAATGTGAGCAGTCGTGTCCTTATTACCTAAAGAGCTGGATGCAACAGTGGAACCAGTTTTAATGAGAATTGAATTTGTGTGTATTGCGTTTGGAAGAAAATCTGATGGAACAGACAATTATGATTGTATATGGAATTAGCAAATAGATTCAGTAGCAGTAACTATCAAGGTTTAAACAAATTCACCAGATATTTAGTAGCCTGAGCTTACCTGGGGTCACTGCCAGCAAGAGCCATTGAAGTTCCTTGATAAGGGGGAGTCTCGTCTCATCCTAGCATCAAGCCAACAGCTGGGAACCTGACGGTGGTGGAATTTTGAGCAGGGTGGTTTCACTGGACCCTCCTTGGGGCTGCATATTTGGTATTTGTTCTGGCTAGAGGGTGTGCAACAAATTTTAGATGGCAACAACTTCTAGTTGCTGGAAAAGAGAACATTCTCCTCTCTCTTTCTAGAGTTTGGCTACTGTGAGTGTAGAGCGTAGCATGCAAAGGGTAGTCTTCAAGAAAGTGTGTTTCACAGCCTTGTTCTGAATAAAGTATTTAGTGCATCCTGATAAATGATCTCATCTTTGTTTTGTTGCCCATAGGGGAATTTTTTATTTATATGAGAGTTCAGGATCCTTAGCTTAATTATTCAACAATCCTGGGCTCTAAATTGGAGGACTTTGTTAATAAAGAGCAGCATGAAAGAAGGTTACGTTTATTATTGTAGTGCCTAAGGACCTATTGTGCTAGGCACTGTACAGACACCAAAAGAGATGGCACCTGCCCCAAGGAGTTTACAGTCTAAATAGACAAGACACACACACACACACACACACACACTGAACTATGTGATGGCAGCAAATTTCATGTTAGTTTCATGACTTCTTTTTTTCATGGGGAGTGGCGATGTTGAAAAGGAATGGTGAATGAGACCTGGCAGAGGGGGATGTGTAAAATAGACTGAGGGACAGAGAGGGTTGGAAGAAACTGAGTCAGCACAGGCCTGAGAAAGTACAGTCAAAACTGTAGAAAATGTTCTGCTTGTCTTAAAGTCCATACAGTTTCCGTAGCTGTTCCTACTAGCTGGAGTCTCTGGCTGGTTCCGCCCTGCAGTCTCTCCCCCCCCGCCCCCAAGGCCACATGGTGAGGGTGGGGTGTGGCACCAGACCAGTATTTTAGCTCTAATAACCCCAGAATAGGGATGTCTCCCCTACAGAGTTCTGGGACCAAGGAACGGTGGGGGGAGATGTGGTTCTGCATGGACCCCATTTTATCCTCTCCTGAGTGCAGCAGTCCCTGCTTTAGCTACTTCTGTAGTTTCTCCTTCCAGCTGGAGTCTCTGGCTGGTCATGCATTTTCATGCCATCTTTCCTGTATGGAGGATTTGGATCTGACTTATGTTAAATATTTTACTAAAAATGTACACACTGTATCCTGACAGAAGTACAGAAAGGCTGTGTCTGCACTCAGAATTTTTTGCAATTCTTTCCACCATTTGCCCAGCACAGTTCATCACCATCAGGGCTAGCAATGATGAAAATGCTAGTGTAGACAGGGAACAGATATTTTTCTTGATGTGACATCTAAACATGCTTAGAAAGGGGAGAGGAGAGGCAGTTTGTTCTGGAAGCTCTGTGAGAGTCCCACTGGATTCAGTGGAATAGTGAAGTATAACTTAAATATCATTGACACATTCTTTGCACCGTTAGCTGTAGCAGGTGCTGATTGCTTTGGGAATCACATACCATAATTAAGGCTGCGTTTTAGTCACGTGTATTTTTAGTAAAAGTCATGGATAGGTCATGGGCAATAAAAATTCATGGCCCGTGACCTGTCCATGACTTGTACAGTACCCCTGACTAAATCTTGGGAGTGCTGTGGGTTCTTGGGGGGCGGCACAGGTTCTGGGGGGGGGGCAGGTGCTGGGGGGATGCTGGCCGGGGGGAGGGGGGGCGCAGGGGCTGGGAGGGGTGATCCGGGGGGGTGCCACGAGTGCTGGGGGAGCAGTCCGGGGATGGGCAGCTGGTGCTGGGGAGAGTTGGAGGGGCTGGCAGCGACATGTCCCTCCCTAAGTTCCTAGCTCCGCAGCTCTCATTGTCTGGAAACCATGGCTAATGGGAGCTGTGGGGGCAATGCCTGCAGGTGGAGGCAGTGTGCGGGGCTAGGAGCTGAGGGAGGGACCTGTTGCTGCTTCCGGGGAGCCCCTCCCAAGGCAAGCGCTACCCAGACTCCTCATCCCTTCCTGTGCCCCAACTCCCAGCCTTGAGCCCCTTCCCATACCCAAACTCCTCCTGCTGCTGTTGGGAGGGGGGGCAGTGGCCCGCGACTGGCCCAGGGGCTGTCTGAGCTGCTCGGGCAATTCTGCAGCCAGTTGCACCGGCCACTGCCGAAGTCACGGAGATCACGGAAAGGCATGGAATCTGTGACTTCTGTGACAAACTCGCAGCCTTACCTATAAGGCTCTTGGAACATTCATAGTTTGACCCTAGCAAACTCCTTCCAGGTGCTGCTGCTGTTTCCTGTGTGGGTGTGGTAGTAGAGGCCACAGGGCCAAGTATCTACTAAAATATTTTTCCAGTTAAAATTTAATTTTTATTCTCATGAATGTTTTTCTTTTTCAGGAGTAAGAAAATCTTAAACAAGAAAAAACTGAAAAGGAAACAGAAGACTAAATTGAAAGTGAAAACACGAAACAAGGTAAATGATATGGATCTATATGTTCAAGATATTACCTCTCCCATCTGGTCAGATTCTGTTCTATATCATAAAGAGGAAGAGGTTCATGACAAACTTCTTCCTACAGATTATTTTATCACTATGCTTAAAGACAGTATCTATATTGGGTTTGCCGCCACAGGAAATCCCTATAAGAGAAAAGGAGGAAAGCCAGTCTAATAGAGAAAGTGAGACCACTAAGCAATATAGTTCTGGTTCCAGGCTAGAATAATATAGCTATGTAAAACCTCCCCTTCGGAAAAAATTATGAAAGAGGGAACGGAGCTTACAGGCAAGACCAAAAGGCAGAGTAGCATGGCCAAATAGTGCTACAGTGTGCCCCAATCCAAAATCAAATATGGTCTCATTTCGGTATGTTGATGCTCTTTTCCTTCTAGTTTGACACAGCCAGTCTTTCAGATGGGGATCTATTGCCAAAGGACCTCACAGATTAGGAGAATAGAATCAGCAGGAAAGAAAAATTTTGAGGCCTTGTCAGCTCCATCAGTTTGTTTTGCAAAGGAATTCTGGCATGGATTGACAATCTGAAATACCTCTGAAGCATAGAAAGGCCTTTAACTAGTTGCATCTCTGAAAAAGATGTCTTTAGAAGCAGACTTCATATTTGATGTCTCCCTGATTGCCCTCTGGTACTCAGTTAGAGCCAAGAGCTACAATGTGATAGTATGCTGACCCATGTGGCCCTGGGAGTGAAAGAGAGATCCACAGATTAACTGCTCTCAATCACTTCAAAATACTGTGAGGGGAAGCTGTTTGGCAAACCTATGGATAAGCTGGTAGTGGATTTGTTGGAAAGATCAAGAAAGACCTTAGTTCCTAACAAGCAGGATAGGAGTGACTACAGGTCTTACCCCATATCAGGGTAATCCTTTTACACTGACCAATATAGAAAATCCCACTGGAAACACTTAAGAGGAAAATGAAACAGATGCAGGGGAGCATGTGGTGGCAGAGGTGAGTTCTTTGGTTCAACCTCAGATTTCTCAAAACAAACTGCATGTCTAGCAGACACCCCAGTGTAGAGAGGAGCCCCAAATTAGTAGTTGGCGGCTGCTTCAGTTGGCAGTGTTCTGACAAGTGGTGACCCTTGACAAATGGATTTTGGAAACAGTGCAACGGGGATAGTCTTTTGGATTTTTTTTCAAATTGAGGCAAATTTATTCCATTTGCCTTGCTAAAGGATATGTAGAAAAGGTGAGACATACAAATGGCCATCCTTCATCTCCTCTGAATGGGAGGAATAGAATCTGTTCATTCTCCAGAGAGGAACCAGTGCATTCACTCCATCTTCTTGTTCCTAGTCCCTCCCCCCCCCCCTTCCCTTCCCCCCCCCCCCCCCACCCAAGTCAAAAGGCTACAAGGCAGTTCTCAGTCTGAAGGTATCTCAATAGGTTCATGGAAAAAAAACAATCAAGATGGAAACCTTAAATACACACTAACTGCTATCAACAAGGGTACTCTAGGGCATCCTTCAGATCTCTTCATGTCAACTTCCATATCCCAATTTGGCTGTCTAACAGATGCTGCTTGTGCTTTGCTCTTAGAGAACAGCACTACCAGTACAGGTCTCTTATCTTCTGGTTTATCAACAGCCATGCAAATATTTATGAAAATGCCAGTAGTGTGAATACTAGAAATGGGATTCTTGCCTATTCTTTCCTGGATGACCTCCTTTTTCTAGCCTTATCCAGAGTCAGAGCTATAGCCAGCACCAGTCAGGATGCTGCAGAACCATGGCTCTGTGATTCAATTGGGAGAATAATCAGTTTAACACCTTTGCAATAGATTTCCTACCTCAGAGGAGAATAGATGCCGTTCTCTATAAAGTTTTCATATCACAGGAGAAAATGAGGAATCTTATCAAAACTGGTCAGCCCCTCTTGGGTAGTACCCACTCTCTCACACTGTCAATTCTGAGATCAGTAGTCTCTTGTGTGGATAATCTTTAGTGAACCCATGCTCATGTGAGGATGCTACAGAGCTTCCCCTTGTCCTCCCTCACCAATCTCTTTTCCACCCATCAGTGAAGGTATATACCCAAGTCCCTCAGATAGTGGGTTTCAAGCAAATTTGATTCAGGCTTCCTGATAGGCAAACCAGTCAGGAAGTTATTGCCACAGATGCCAGTCTGGAAAGATGGGATGCTCACACCAGGTCAAGGACTTCCTGGGGATCTGCTCCAAAAAGGGAACAAACACAGTACAAACTGCTTAGTGCTCCCATATTTGGACACTGGTCATGTACTGGTCATGACAATAACTTGGTGTAACGTCCTACATCAATAGGTCAAGGGGAGCAAGGTCAACACTCCTATATAGAGAAGGTTACTTGCTAATGACTTTGGCAGATTCTTCTCTGCTCCCTTCACATTTAAGGGAAAAATGAATGTTAGAGCTGACTGGCTTAGTTGGGAACAAATTGATAATTCGGAATGGGAACTATACCCAGATGTGTTCTATCTGTTTGTAAAGGACTTAGTCTCCAATCTGTTTGCCTCCCACATGAATCATAAGGTTTCATTGTACAGGGAAGAAATGATGATTTAAAAAAAAAAAATCAAAGCATAGAAAATTAATTTGTCCTATCTTCCTAGAGGAGCTCCTCATCTTTGCCTTTTGAGGAGAAGCTTTTGAATGTGAGAGCGAAGGGTTATTCTACCTGAATGTTCTGAAAACATGTTTAAAAAGAGAAATAAAATTGTCAATGTCAGTTTGACATTCAGAATGAGCAAAGTAAAAGAAAAGAAAATACGAAAATTAAGAGAAATGGCACTAAAAAGGGAGAAAAAGTTACCTGTAGAAAGTATTTCTGTTCAAGATCTAAAGAGGAGCTTTGGATTTCCAATTACAATACATTTCCTTAAAGAGAAGACAAGGGCTTTGCTTAGTCTTGCAGAAGTGTTTCAGACACCACCTTGGATTGACTTTTTGTCAGATTCCCAGCCTCAAACGCGGCAATAGCTGGAAGCCAGAGTGTAGCTGGTGTGTTGCAGACAGGCTGCTTGGGTCAGAGTTGCTGGATCAGGGCTATATTGTAACACGGACACTCATGGTGGGACCTGCATGCTGTTTGTGAGCAGCCCAGGTTTGGGAGCTGCAACAGCAAGAGGGCAGGTTTTTCCATCAGATTCACAGTCCCTTGCCTGACTGCTTGGGCAATTGGATTTTGACCGTACCTACTCTTGAGCAATCATTTCCTTGTTGGTGTAGAATATACTGCATAACTCTAGAAAGCTGTCTACCAGCAAGTGTTAACTACTATTTGAAATGAACCAGATTGGTGCCTTGGGTGAGGCAAAAATCTTATTAGTAGTCTCAGCTTCTATACTTTGTATTTTAGAGTAGTTAATACACTTAAAATTGAAGGGTTTTCTAACTCATCTTTGACATTTTTAGTTGATGGTAGATTGCTGTTTGCGCATAATATGGTTATCTGATCTGTGTCCCCCTTTAAGAAATCCTGTCCTTACTTAGGATCTTAATTTGGTTTTAGCTTCACTTAGGAACTCACTTTTTGAATCCTTGTCTGATTGTTCATTGTATTGTTTCTCTTAAAACAGCTTTCATTGTTGCCATAACCTCAGCCAGAAGAGTGAGCAAATTAAATGTCTTAATGGCTGAGCCACCATTTATGCCTTTTCAAAAAGATAAGGTGGTTCTTAGGCCTGATCCCAGGGTTTTGCCAAAAGTGGTGTCTGATTTTCATATGAGACAATTAATTTGCTGGTATTTTTCCCCCAGAGCTGCATATTAATAAAGGGGAATCTGTTTTATGTATTTTGGATGCAAGAATGCTCTTGCATATTATTTAGTTATTTAGATTTTGATATTTTAGTTTTTGAAAATCATCTAGATTATTTCTGTTTTACCCTGTAACCCACATGAGTTTTAGCATATCTTTCTAGACACTGGAAGGATTAAAAATGTATTGTTGACTCTTACACATTAACAAATTCCTGTACCTATGACCGCATGATCACATTCTAGTACAGCTGTGGCAGCTTCTCTTGCTTACCTTAAGCAAATTCCAGTTACTGAAATGTGCGGGGCTACGACCTGGTCCTCTGTACACACTCTTCTAAGCATTATGCTCTTAACTTGGCCATAGGGGCTAATGCTAGATTTGGTAAAGCGGTGCTTCAGTCTCTATTCAACTAGGACTCTGTTCCCTCCTCTGGGTTATTTTCAGCACTGCTGAACAATCCCATGAGTGGGATGTAGAGCCACTTGAAGAAATGAAGTTTACTTACTTGTAACCAGAGTTCTTCAAGATGACTCTGCATAGTCACGCTTCCACCTGTCTTTCGCTTTGTCTGAGTGCTCTTTTTTTAATCTCTGGGTTGGCAGTGGAGGAATCTGAAGTGGTAAAGGGCACAGCACCCTCTTATATAGCCTTGGAACTTTCAGAGACACTGAGGGGAGGTATAGGAGAGGGCACAGGAGCGCTCGAATAGTTACTGCTTGGAGAAGGTTTTATTTTTGGGTGCCATTAGGTGGTGCAATACCCATAACTATGGATATGCAGAGCCCTCTCGAAAAACTCTGGCTACAAGTAAGTAACTTCATTTTCAGACCTTGTTGATCCAGACTGGCTATTAACATTTTTGATAGGTGATTTTTAGCATACCTCATACATTATGATTATCCGGTCTTTAATGAATTCTGTGGTGGCATTTTTTTATCTATATCCGTTTTCAGGCATCTTTGCTGCTGATTATACAGTGATTATGAATATGAGCATCTTTATGTATATAGCTACCAGACATAAAAACATAATGGCAACCAAATCAACATCTCCTTTCAATTTCTCAACAGAGCTGCACTCCTAGCCCTCCAGCCCTCATTGAATTCCTGCTCTAAAAGATAGACTTTTATAGTATGGCCTCAAGATTAATAAATTTAGGACCAAGGTGAATAGTGGATTATTCCTAAAATTATTTGTTTAGCACAGTAAAGTGTCAGGGCTCCATTTTGTTATGCACTCTACAAACACAATACAAAACACTCCTTGTCCCGAAGAGCTTACAGTCCAAATAGACAAGATGGAATGTGGGAGGGGAAATAGAGGTACAACAAGGTGGAGGGATCTACCCATGGTAAAACAGGAGGTCAGTGGCAGAATCAGGACTAGACCTCAAGTCTCAGTCCCAGCCCATTGGACCACACTGCCTCTCCAAATTGAATGGTCTCTCATGGAAAATACTCTGCCATCAGCTCTCTGCTTTATTGGTGGGGTTCTAGTTTGAGTATCTCTGCAGAATGAGGCAGTGTTAGCTCAATGCAGAAGGACAGATGGGTTGGAATACTTGAGCTTTGAAACCTAAACTATCAATTAAATAACATAATGCTTAATAGTGAAAGTAGGACAAGAGACACTTTCTGAAAGTTGGTCAGCTCATTGTAAAGATGTAGGAAAACAGCCTGTAATACTTAGTCTAGTGTTAAAAGGGTTGACTTCTGAAGTTACCTGAATGCAGGTAAGATGACTTGGCCACCTAGTTATAAAGAGGGTTGGGTACTGCAACATATATAGATCAAGGCCTCATGCAATTCTAATGAGAATGAGTTTAAATATGGAGATGTTCAAATTTACTGTACAGTAGCTGTCATTGCAGTAACATTTGACATTAATGAAGTAAACAGGGCTTTATGTGGAAGACACTCCAAAGAACCTTGATATGTGCCCTACAATTGTTTTGCAGTAGGAGAGGAAGCATTGCTTATGAAGTAAATTGCTCTTAATTTGTATAATTAAGGCCAGTTTATTCAGCTTTAGGGCTCAAAACTGAGGTGAATGTATATTTGGTTTATAAATCATTGCAAACAAACTCTGAAAGTATATGTATAGATACATATATACAGTAGAAGTATATTTTATTGTATGCTATTTAACGTCCTGATTCTGTAGAAATTACATTTTTGTTTTGAGTCTGGAGCTTGTTTTATTTTGAATGAGACATGACAATCTGGGCAGAACTATTTTTTCAAGTATTTTTATTAAAAAAGCAGTTAACTGGCATTGTGTGTTTTCACGTTCACGTCTCAGCGAGTTCCATATCAAATTTGCAAAGCTAGTTGGTAAAATGATGATGGCTTTAACTTCTGGCTTGGCAGTTGCAAAGTGGGATCTCAAAATCAGTCTCTGTTCTCTAGGATTTGTTGGAACGTAGTTAACGTTCTGTTTAGTGTGTGACTCAAGAAAAAAAATTGGCTTTCCCCTGTTTATATTTGCTTTGCAGCTCTAATGAGTAAGAGGTAGTGTGACAGACCCAGACCAGTTGGGTGCAGGAGTCTGGTAGAAGGCAAATATACTGGCCACTGGATGAATAGTTTTCTGTTCCCTGAGTGACCAGAACAGTGGCTACTCTAGAGCAATCAGGAACCTGCTAGAACCAATTAAGACAGGCAAGCTAATTAAGAAACCTGGAGCCAATTAAGAACTTCCTAGAATCAGTTATGGCAGGCAGGCTAATCAGGACACCTGGTTTGAAAAGGACCTTCCAACAGTTAGTGAGGGGCGCTCGAGGAGCAGGGAGTAAGAAGGCATGCTGCTGGAGGACTGAGGAGAACAAGCATTATCAGGCTGCAGGAGGAAGGTCCTGTGGTGAGGATAAAGAAGGTGCTGGGTGGAGGCCACGGGGAAGTAGCCCAGGGAGTTGTAGCTGTCACGCAGCTATATAGGAGACGTTGTAGACAGCTGCTATCCACAGGACCCTGGGCTGGAACCCAGTGTAGAGGGCAGGCTTGGTTGCCCCCATCCCAACTCTGACACCAGTGTGACAAAGTTCCTCCTCTGCCTTGGAAGGTCCCGCGCTTTCTGGTGGATTTGCTTGCCTCAGAGGTTCATGGCAGCCCTGTTTGGTTGCTTTTGCTAGAGGCTCAAACCTGCCTTTCACTCAGCTAACCTCATCACTGGCCAGCATGGGGGAAATGGAGAACAATCTTCGCAGTCTCTGTTGTCCCACCTACTGGGTCGGGGACAGGCCAGATCCCTTTCCAAATCAGACCCTTCCCCTCTGATGTGTCTCACAGACCAGGTCAACTCTTCCTGTGCCAGATAGGGAGATGGGGGGAACCCAGGCCCACACTCTACACTGGCTTCCAGCCCAGGGTCCTGTGGATAGCAGCTGTCTACGTCTCCTGTATCAGCTGCGTAACAGCTACAACTCCCTGGGCTACTTCCCCATGGCCTCCCCCCAGCACCTTCTTTATCCTCACTAAGAGCTGCCATGAACCTCTGAGGCGAGCAAATCTGTCAAAGTGCAGGAACCACCGAGGCAGAGGAGGAACTTTGTCACAATAGTAAAAATGAACTGTTGTCAGAAATAAATTCTTTGAATACATAGGGATCTCATCTGCTTAGCATGAATGTGCCTTTTCTGCAGTCAACTTTCTGACCGTAATCATGTTTTAGTATTAAATTTGTTCTTCTGTGCCACTATTTAGGTTAACATGTCTCCAGGGTTTCCTGCTTGTTTTCATGAAGTAGATTCCCAAATGTATGTCAGTGTTGTATGAATTACATTTAAATATAAAAAGTCAAAAACATGTCTTTCTCAGTTGATTCTGAAATCCTGTCATGTGGTTTTCCTGTTATTGCTAGATTATGCAGCATATGGTGTACTGTAGAATTTCCTAATTTGAAGACTTGTGTGTTATTTAGGGTTATGATAAAGATACACATGCTGGTGAAACTTGTTTATCACTGTGTATTATGAATGACGTGCTGCTTTTCTCTGCCATATGGAGTTTTAGTCATCCATACTTGAAAAAATAAAATATTAACCCACTTTTTACCATTGTCTGGCTAAAGGGATAGTGAGACTTTGATATTTCTCTTTAGTGAAATTTGAAAAGTAATAAACTTTATAAATGAAGATTTAACTTTCAACCAAAAATAAAATCTTATTGTTTTTCAGACAGAAAACTTGGAGAGTACAATAACCATACCGGATATCAAATTACACAGCAACCCTTCAGCTTTTAATGTTTACTGCAATGTCCGCCATTGTGTTTTGGAGTGGCAAAAAAAAGAAACATCCTTAACTTTGGCTTCAAAGAACACTGTGCAGAGTGGGGATTCAGATAGTGATGAAGAGGAGGAGTCCAAAGAGCCACCCCTCAAGCTTCCAAAGGCAAGTGACCCTGGATAATTTTTCATGTGTAATTACAAGGTCTACATGGCACATCTTTGACAGTTTTATTCATCAAAATTAATTTAACCCTTTCTCAGTTGGATCATTTTACTTTATGACAAGTTATTAGGAACATAGTAATTGTTATACCAGGTCAGACCAAGTATCTTCTCTGACAGTGGTGGATACTGGATGCTTCAGAGGACTGCAAGAAACTCTGAGGTGGTCACTTGGAAATAAGCTACCCACAGAAGTTTCTTTTTAACTCCCTCAATTAGAAGTTGGCTTATTCTCTGATTTATGAGGGTTTATATTCCTTCCAAACATTTATTTTTTCAATCCCATCTAATGTAACTGGATATTTTTATCCTCCATATAAATATTTTGTTCTTTTTTTGAAATCTTGCTTAGCTCTTGGCTGCAATGTTGTTGGTCTGTATATTAAGATTGTGGACAGAATACTTCAGTAATAATAGCTTTTAGAATTTAATGACTTTAATGATTTTGCTATGAGCGTATAATAGGATGCTGTTCAATAGTGGAATATTAGAAAGAAAAGCTGGTGAGAATGGTTAAACTGCATCATTTTTCTTACCTGCATATTTTATTTGCTCATATGTCCGATTACCAGTTCCATTTAGCTATTGAGTATGCCTTTTGTGAATTCTGTTTTGCCCACCAATTAGTGTTTGTTTAATATGTGTAATCTATTAATATTGTTTCCGGTCATCCTTCCCTGATGTGAGCTCAAAGGGAGTTGGGCAGAGCAGCTTCACATAGTTCTTTTTATGTGACTTATTATGATAAGGTTGAATTAAATACTAGTAAAATTGCCTTTATGTTGGTCTTATTGTTGCCTGGAAAACAGGTATCTTACAGATGTTTTGTCATGAAAGGTTAGCTTGGAAGTCCAGAGAGGATTTTGGTGAACTTCAGAGGGACTTAACCAAAGTAGATAATTGGGCAACATGGCAGACAAATTCAGTGTTGATAAATGCCAAGTAATGCATGTTGGAGGGAAGGATTGGTGGTAGTATAATGCACTTTTACAGAGTTCTAAATTAACTATATAATCTCAGCTCATTGAAGGCTTGCTCAATGTGTAGCTTCAGTCAAAAAAGTAAACAAAATATTAGGATGCATAAGGAGTGGGATGAAGAGGAATATGAAAAACAGAATGCCTTTATGTAAATCAGTAGTCTGGCTTTAGTACTGCTGACCCTGTATCCAAAAGGATATTTGAGAATTAGAGGGCACAAAAATGATTAGAGGAAAAAACATCTATGAAGAGAGTAGAAAGATTCCTGTTTGTCAGTAAGGAGACAAATAAGAGAATGGGAATTTCTGTTCTTCCTGTCTCAAAACACAAGCACCAAGGGGATGGACATTCAGCACAATGTAAAGGTGGTAAATTTAAAACTGATAAAATGAATACTTTTTCACACAGTACTTAAATTGTGGAAAAATTGGAACAGGATGATTTTTTGAGCCTAATAACTTAGTAAGACTCAGAGGGATTGGATGTTTGTGGATACTTTGTAATAGTCACTGCTAATGAAGGACAGAAGGAGACAATAAGCTCTGTTTCAGGACATAAATCAATCTCTTAACTACAAGTATTAAAATATGACCTTTGAGGGGCGGGATGATCCCACATATACCTAGTGTGGGTTTTTTTTGTGTGTGTACATTCCTTTGAAGTATGTGGTGCTGGCCACTTCTGGAGACAGGATACTCAGCTAGATTAATCGTGAATCTGATCCAGTATGGCAATTCCCATATAAGGGCATAGGGCCTGTTTTCTTTGTAAATTTGGTTGATAGCTTCTGAAGGTGGAGTTGTAAATGCTGCCTACCTTGATTTGTTTACTTGGGAGGGAAGGGATTTGTGATTTTTTGTTTTGTTTTGTTTTTGTTTTGTTTTTTGTAGTGAATATTCCACATTTATTGACTTTGTCACCTGATCAAAATGGAATGAATGACAGCTTACCTGTGTGAATGTGAAAAAACAAGCTGTTTTAACATCTTAAATACTATTTGCAGTTTCTAGAAATACTTTCATAGTGAGGCAGTGTTAGAACAGTGTGGATAAAATTTTCAGAAGTAACCTAGGCACCAGATTTTCAGTTACTTTGATACCTAAAGATGCAGTTAGGCATCTAGTGGGGCTTTAAAAAACACCTACACAGGGTAAAGGCCAAATTTCCATTGTAATAATACAGAATTGGGCATCTAAGTTGCTTAGCTGCATATCTGCATCATTAGGCACCAAAGTGCCTTTGAAAATATGGACCTTTTGGAACCTAACAGCTTGCCTACAGTGTACCAATTGCTGTGCATTACTTGCGGTGTGGACGGTGTTACGGTGCAATGAAAGTCCAAGGATGCAGTTTAGTGGACTTTCACTGCTCTATAGCAGTGTCCACACGGCAAGTTACTGTGCAAGCAGGCTGATTCACACTATAGCTTGCTGCACAATATCCATGTGTAGACAAGCCCCATCTTTTGTTGAAAATCCATAGGATTTAGGAGCCAAAGTGCCTAAATCACTTTGAAGATGGGACCTAGACTCCTAAGTCACTTAAGTGCTTTTGCGAATGTTATCTTCATTAATAGGTGAATTGCTTTATGATATTTCGTGTGTGTGGATGTATATGTGTGTATGTATATTTGTATATACACATAATAAAATTTATTGGATTGGCATAGGCTACTGAGCTCATTTTTGTTAATTTGATATAAATGAGGAGAGTTGTTGCAGATGATTTGAAGTCTCATTTTAGTAATTTCTAGACTTATTTCCTTTGAATAAGATACTGGGCTAAATAGAGAATATTGATAAAGATCTTTTATGTTCGTCAAAGAGGGATGAAAGTTGGAAGAAAAACGTACACCTAACTTTTTCCACTTTCACAGCTCCTCCGGTGCTAAGCTTTTTAAGACTGAGATTGAGGCCTGGTTTATACTAGAAAACTTGGTCAATATAACTATGTTGCTAACAGGTGTGAAAAATCCACATTCTTGAGTGATGTAGTTAAGCCTACCGAAGTCCCAGTGTAGACAGCACTAGGTCAGTGGAAGAACTCTTCTGTTGACCTAGTTGCTGCCTCTCAGGGAGGCAGATTACCTGCACTGGTGGGGAGAATCTTCCCTGTTAGTGTAGATAATGTCTGTACTGAAGAGCTGTGCCACTGTAGCATTTTACGTATAGACAAGCCTCTAGAATGCTTGTTTTTAATTCAAATACAAAATGCTTTTCCAATTGACAATAAAGCTGGTAGTTGAAAACAAGCTGAAATAATTTATTGTACTTTTTGAACAAGATGCATTAATAAACCTCAGTGAAATCTCTGGTTTTGTTTTCTGAAATCTGATAGACCAACAAACAAACCAAATTGTTTTATATAGGCTTTTATTTGAAATATAGATCTGAATGAAAAATTCTTTGGAGGTTCCTGTAAATAGATGTTGGAGCAAAATTTGCTGTTTTCCTAAACTGCTGTGTGCCTTTGTTAGTCTTGATGCAAAGATTTTGTATTCTTTCTATGATGAAAGTGTAGTTATCAGTGGTTCACAGTCATGCTGGAAGGGCATAACGAGTGGGGTCCGCAGGGATCAGTTCTGGGTCCAGTTCTGTTCAATATCTTCATCAATGATTTAGATAATGGCATAGAGTACACTTATAAAGTTTGCGGATGATACCAAGCTAGGAGGGTTGCAAGTGCTTTGGAGGAGAGGATTAAAATTCAAAATGACCTGGAGAAATGGTCTGACGTAAATAGGATGAAATTCAATAAGGACAAATGCAAAGTATTCCATTTAGGATGGAACAATCATTTGCACACGTACAAAATGGGAAATGACTGCCAAGGAAGGAGTACTGCAGAAAGGGATCTGGCGGTTATAGTGGACCACAAGCTAAATATGAATGAACAGTATAACACGGTTGCAAAAAAAGCGAACATCATTCTGGAATCTATTAGGAGTGTTGTAATCAAGACATGAGAAGTAATTCTTCCGCTCTACTCTGCGCTGATTAGGCCTCAACTGGAGTATTGTGTCCAGTTCTGGGTGCCACATTTCAGGAAAGATGTGGACAAATTGGAGAAAATCATTTTTGTTGCTCTTCTGTGGACTAAAGGTCTAGAAAACATTACCTATGAGAGAAGATTGAAAAAATTGGGTTTGTTTAGTGTGGAAAAGAGAAGACTGCGAGGGGACATAAGAGTTTTCAAATACATAAAAGTTTGTTGAAGGGAGGAGGGAGAAAAATTGTTGTTCTTAACCTCTGAGGATAGGAGAAAAGCAATGGGCTTAACTTGCAGCAAGGGAGGTTTAGGTTGGACATTAGTAAAAACATCTTAACTGTCAGAGTGGTTAAGCACTGGAATAAATTGCCTAGGGAGGTTGTTGAATCTCCATCATTGGAGATTTTTAAGAGCAGGTTAGAAAAACACCTGTCAGGAATGATCTAGATAATACTTAGTCCTGCCATGAGTGCAGGGGATTGGATTAGATGAGGTCCCTTCCAGTCCTATGATTCTGAGAGACAAACATGTGTATCTGCTTTGGGCACAGTTGGATTAAGAAGCCCAATGATGAAGACACTGGCCTTGGCCCTGGAATTGAATTCCATGATTGTTGCACAGGCAGTTCTTAATTCATCTGATCTGATAGTGAAAGCCTCTAAGGCACCACTGGCATTGGCTTCTGAGATAAGAGCCGAGCCCCAAGAAAAGCCTTTGTATCAGTCGTCTTTTGATTAAAAAAATGATGGCAAGAAATAAGAAGGCTTCTCTTATCAGGGCCAAGTTGCATCCAGGAGATTAATCAGATCTGTATTTTTTGACATCAGATCCTAACCTGAAAATTAGATGTAAATCCCTGCGTAAATCTCAATTATGGGTTCTAAGGACAGCATCTGATCTAAAGAGAGCTCTGGAACTAGCAGTAGTTTCATCATCACCGATTCACACAGCTTCATCGGTTACTGTGGTAGCTGAAGTTCACCACACAAATCTGCAGAGCCACGAGACCAGTTAGCTAAAGTGGAGAAGATGAAAGCTCCAACCAATTATCCTTCTCATATTTTGACTCCTGTGAAACAAAAGAGATGGGATAAGCGATCTTATTTTTCCCAGAGACTTTCCTGCTGCCCCCAAGAATACCTTCGGGCTCACGCGGTGAAATGATGTCGCCTTTTTTGCTAAACATGCCAGGTCCTCTAGTTTCTCCACTTGTCTCTTGAATCTGCAGTCTGTGCTTGTCCGATCTACAGAGGAACTGGACTGAGTTAGGTTTTCAGAGGTCCTGTCGAGATTTCACGTTCAGGAAAGAGTACTTCTGGACATTGGGCTTGTGCTGTCTTATCTTCTAGGGTCTGAGATGTTCCTAGAATTTGGGTATTGTTACTACTGGCAAGTTCCACTAAAGGATGCATGGCCCTATTAGTGTCGTTTCAGCAGCACAGAGAGATTGCACAGCCACTGTTGGAAAAGCTTGCCCATTGTATCCGAGCTTCCCAGATCTGACTACTTCTCCTGTCTTCAAAGAGCATTGTCACTCTATGATCCCTGAAATTCTGTCAGCAGAAGGAGAGCCTGCTGCTCAGAGTACCAGCAACTGGAGCCAATGGTGGAAACTGACTCATCACCAAATGAATTGTTGGGGTGGCTACCACTACTTCTCATTCTAAGGACAGTTTACAATTCCACAAGTTTGTAGATAAGATGGCCATGACTTTGAAACTTCCATCTGTAATATTGGAAGAACACCCCCATTCTGTATTTATGTTTTGGGTGCTCTGTCAAGGAATGAAGTCTTTCTTCCAGTTGTAGATGAACTGTTGCAGCCTGCAAAAGCAATGCAGTGTACCGCTTCAAAAAACAAAAACAAAAAAACCCCCTAAGTTATATTATTTGCTATATAAAATATTCTCCTTTGTTCACGCCCTAAGCCTTAGTTGCAGCAGTCATTAGATCTAGAGGAGGAGGTTTGAATTTCACATCCTCCAGCAAGAGGGGAAAATAGATGGAGGTAACTGGTTAAAAAAAGTGTTCGCCATTGTTTGCCTTGAAGAAACAGTGGCTAATTACCAGGCAGTATGGGAAAGGTTTTCTGCCTAATACAGGCAGAGAATAGTCCACTGATTGTCCTTCATATGGGAACAAATGATACTTCTGGATTTTCATGGGGACGCTTCACGGAAGAGTAGACGAGGCTCGGAAAGATGCTTAAAGAAATGGAGGCTAATGTGATGTTCAGTGGGATTCTACCTGTCGCTAGAAGAGGAGAGCAAAGGTGAGACAAGATTATGAGGATCCATAGATGGCTCAGACAGTGGTACTGTACGGAGGGCTTTGGGATAATTGTCCACTGGGAGACATTCACAGACAGAAGTGTTTTCATGGGACAGACTCCACCTTAATAGGGAGGGAAATAGACTTCTTAGATGGAGGTTGAGACAACTGATTACAAGCGCTTTAAATTAGGAATTCACAGTAGATGCTCTTGTAATCTCCACGCCTGGTTCTAACCCTGAGTGGGGGAAAAAATCAAGTAACAGAGGATATAGCAATGGAGAAAGGAACAACAGAGGGTAGGAGAATGGATATCAAGAGGACAGATACTGTCCGTGGTATTGGCACTAACAGTCAGGTAGGCGATACTGGTAGTAGAGTGACCATGCTTAGTCGTGTGAGGAATCTTGGTGAAGCCAAGCAGGAACAACTTAGATGTCTTTACAACAATGCAAGGAGCCTGGGTAACAAAATGGATGAACGAGAACTCCTGGGTCAGGAAGTTAAACTAGATATTATAGGGATAACAGAAATAAAATGGAATAGTAGTCATGACTGAAATATAGGTATTGAAGGGTATGTTCTGTTCAGAAATACAGATAAAGGTGGTGGAGTAGCATTGTATATTAATGGTAAAGTAGGCGATCCAGAAATTAGAAGTGATTGGATAAAATGGGGAATCTGTTTGGGTCAAAATCACTTTGGCAAAGAAAGCTGTAAAAGAAGCTTCACTGGGATAATGCTTGGGGTATACTAAAGACCCCCATGATCTGATATGGATAGGGACTTCTTTAATATTTTCAATGGGATAATCATACAATTTCCAGTAGTATTTATAGGAGACTTTAATTTCCCTGATATATATTGGCGGACAAATGCTACTAATAATGGTAGGGCCCAGATATTCCTGAATGTGATAGCAGACAGATTTTTTTTTCACCAGGTACTCACTGAACCAAGAAGAGGTGATGTCATTTTAGGTTTCGTATTGGTAAGTATTAATGAACTCATAGAAGAACTGGTTTTAGAGGACTACTTTGGCTCAAGTGATCATGAGTTAATTCAGTTGAAAGTTAATGGAAGGATTTTTTTTAAAAAAGGTCTGCAACTAGGATCCTTGATTTCAAAAGGGCAAACTTAAAAAAATTGAGGGAAGTTGTTAGGGAAGTAGACTGGACTGAAGAACTTAAGGAGCTGAATGAGGAGGAGGCCTGGAATTATTTAAATCAGAGTTGTAGAAGCTATCTGAAGCCTGCATCTCAAGCAAGGGGAGAAAAATTGTGGGAAAGGGTTGAAGATCTAACAGCATGAACAAGCATCTTAAACAGGTTAAGAGACAGCAGAAAGCTGATAAGGGATGGATCAGCAAGGAAAATGACTCTTGGAGGTCAGAAAGTGTAGGGAAAAGGTGGGACCTGCCAAAAGCCAAACAGAGTTGGACCTTGGAAAGGAAATTAATACAATAGTAAGAGGTACTTTAGACACATAAAGAAAAAGAAAACAAAGAAAGAAAAGTGGGACTGCTAAGCACTGAGAATGGGGTGGATATTAAAGATAATCTAGGTGTGGCCCAACATTTAAGTGAACACTTCGCCTAAGTTTTAAATAAGGGTATAATAAGGCTCTTAGAAGTAGTGGCAGGGTGGCTAATGGAAACGAGGTTATGGAAGTAGAAATTACGACATTCTAGGTAGAAGTCAAACTGAAACAGCTTGGGACCAAATGGGGGCCCAGATAATTCCAACCATGAATATTAAAGGAACTGGCAGATAAAAGTGCAAGTCCAATAGCAAGGATTTTTAATGAATCTGTAAACTTAGGAGTTGTACCCTGTGACTGGAAAATTGCTTATATTATGCCTGTTTGACCTCAGTTGTATGCAAAGTCTTGGAACAAATTTTGAAAGAGAAAGTAGTTAAGTACATAAAGGTAAACAGTAATAGGGATAAAATACAACATGGTTTTAAAAGAGGTAGACTGTGCCAGATCAATCTGATCTCTTTTTTTGAGAAATTAACTAGTTTCTTTAGACAAAGGAAATGCAGTAGATCTAATCTACATGGTTTTCAGTAAGGCATGCCACATGGAAAATTATTAGTTAAATTGGAGAAAATAGGGATTAATATGGGACTGGGAAGGTGGATAAGGAACTGGTTAAAGGGGACACTATAATGGGTCATACTGAAAAGTGAAATGTTAGGCTGGAGGGAGGTTACTAGTGGAGTTCCCCAGGGATCAGTCTTGGGACCAATTTTATTTAACATTTTTATTAATGACCGTGGCACATAAATGGGGGTGTGCTAATAACTTGTGGATGAGACAAAGAATATCATACAAGATTTGTGTGACATTGAAAACTGGATAATAAAAATGGGATGAAATTTAATAGTGCAAAGTGCAAGGTCATGCAATTAGGGACTAACAAGAAGAATTTTTGCTATAAGCTGGGGACATCTCAGTTAGAAGCGACAGAGGAGAAGGAAGACCTGGGTGTATTGGTTGATCACAGGATGACTATGAGCTGCCAGTGTGATGGCAGATTGGCAGAGACCCTGGTTATTTTTGGCCTTCCTCTGCTGCATGTTAAATTAGAGTAAATGGTGGATTCTTTGTAACTTGAAGTCTTTTAAATCAAGATTTGAGCACTTCACTAACTCAGTCAGAGGTTGCGGGTCTATTACCGGGTGGGTGAGAGACTGTGGCCTTTAGTGTGCAGGGGGTCAGACTAGATCATCATGATGGTCCTTTGTGGCCTTAAAGTCCATGAGTCTAAGAGATGTTTGTCTGCTCCTCCAGAAAGCAAGTTATAGATAGAAGACTTTCCTTGTGAAGGAGGTGGATTATGCATCAAGAAAACTGAAATGTTAGAGAAGGTGAAGAATTCAAGGTCTACAGTACTCTGTCTTTCAACCTGTTGGAAGAAGGACCTCTGTGGTCCTCTTTTAAGATACTGTAGGGAGTTCAATCCACCATGTTGGTAGTCTTATTCTTGGAGTGCACTGTTGTGGAGGAGCTAGTGGTCATGGTCAGTGCTCCCTCTAATTTTTCCCACCTATGTGTGGAATTAATTTTGTTGTGCTCCAATAAGGAGGTGATCTGTGACACACCAGTTCTGGCAGGGCTGGGCTGGACCAGGCCCCGGGGGAGGGGCTCCTCTTCCCGGCCGCGGCAGCTCCAGTGGGGCTGGGTTGGGCCACCTCTCTACAGCAGTGGCAGTTCCGGTGGGCCTGGGCTGGGCCGGGCTGGAGGACCTGCCAGCCCTTAATAGCTGCGCAGCTTACAGGGAACCTAAGTCATGGTACATATAGATACCAATGAGATAGGGAAGGGCAGGAGGGAGGTCTTGAAGGCCAAATGTAGGCTAAGTGAGAGATTGGAACTTCCATAGTACCAGAATCTGAAATGCTTTCTGTTCCATATTCGGGTGCAGCCAGCCAGGCAGAACTGCAGGGTGTCCATGTGTGGATGAGACCATGGCGTTAGGAGTAAGGATTTAAGTTTATTAGGAACTGGGGAACCTTCTGGGAAAGGAAGAGCGTATACAGGAAGGATGGGCTCCACCTAAACAAAAGTTCTAGCATGTAAAATTGAAAAGATCATAGAGGAGTTTTTAAACCAAGGGCTGGTGGAAAGCGGACAAGTGCTCCCTTAGGGGATGATTTATTAACAGGGATACTCTATATTCTAGCAGAGGAGAGGACAGAAGTACAGGTAGGAACTGAACAGAGAAGCAATCAAACGAAAGAGCCCCATCACTTGCATCACCTGAAGGCAGACTACTAAATATTTACAAATTTTATGTGTGCTTGTATACAAATGCAAGAAGTCTAAATACCAAGATGAACAAACTTGAGTATTAAATGAGGCTGTTGATATAATAGGCATCACAGAAACTTGGTGGAACAATGATAATCTATGAACACGGGTAATACCAGGGTACAAAATATATAGGAATGACGAAGTAGGTCGTGCTGGAGGGGGAGTAGCATTATATGTGAAACAAAACCTAGAATCAAATCTAATAAAAATCTTAAATTAACCAAACTGTATCCTAGAATCTCTATGGATAGAAATTCCGTGCTTGAATAATAAGAGTATAGCAGTAGGAGCGTACTACTGACTACCTGACTAGGATGGTGAGATGTTCAGGAAGATTGGAGAGGCTACAAACCTAGCAGCAAACCCAATAATAATGGGGGATTTCAACTACAGTAGAATCTCAGAGTTATGAAAAACAGTTATGAAGTGACTGGTCAACCACATATTTCATTTTGAACCAGAAGTACACAATCAGACAGCAGCACAAGCGCACACACATGCACGCATGCAAGTACAGTAGTGTTAAACATAAACTACTAAAAAAAGGGAAAGTTTAAAAAAAAAATTTGACAAGGCAAGGAAACTATTTTTGTGCTTGTTTCATTTAAATTAAAATGATTAAAAGCAGCATTTTTTCCCCTTCGTATTAAAGTTTCAAAGCTGTTTTAAGTTAGTTCAGCTGTAAACTTTTGAAAGCACAACCATAATGTTTTGTTCAGAGTTAAGAACATTTCAAAGTTATGAACAACCTCCATTCCTGAGGTGTTTGTAACTCTGAGGGTCTACTATATCCTTGTATACTGGATAGATGTTAACTCCGGATGGGATGCAGAAATAAAACTTCTAGACGAAGGCTGTGTTACACTGTCATTTTCAGCGCTAAAACTTTTGTCGTTCAGGGGTGTGAAAAAAAACCCTGAGCGACAAAAGTTTTAGTGCTGAAAAGCACCAGTATAGACAGTGCTTTATTGCCGGGAACTCATTCGGGGTGGTTTTATTTTTATTTTTTTTTTATCGCCGGGAGAGCTCTTCCCTGGTGATAAAGCTTGTCTACACTGCCCATGTCACAGTGCTGCCGTGGTCGTGCTGTAACGTGGGCAGTGTAGTCATACCCTTAGTGACTAGCTATTCCAGGAAGCAGTCCTGGAACACGCAAGGGGAGAGACAATATTTTATTTAGTCCTAAAGCACGGGATCTGGTCCAAGAAGTGAATATAGCCGAACTGCTCAGTAATAACAACCAAAATGTAATTAAATTTAACATCCTTGTATTGGGAAAATTGCCAAAGATATCCACCACAGTAGCATTTAATTTCAAAAAGGGGAACTACACAAAAATAAGAGAGCTATTTAAATGCAAATTAAAAGGAACAGTTACGAAAGTGAAATTCCTGCAAGCTGCATAGAAACTATTTTAAAACACCATATTTGAGGCTCAAACTAAATGTATACCCCAAATTATAAAAACAAACAAAACAAGTAGGAGGACCAACAAATGCCACCCTGGCTGAACAACAATGTAAGAGAGGGCAGTTAGAGGTAAAAAGATATTCCTTAAAAATTGGAAGTCAAATCCTATTGAGGATCATAGAAAGGAGCATTAACTCTGGCAAGTCAAGTGTAAAAGTATAATTATGCAGGCCAAAAACAAATTTGAAGAGCAACTAGCATAAGACACAAAAACTAATAGCAATTTTTAAGTATGTCACAAGCAGGAAGCCTGACAAGCTATCAGTGAGGCCACTGAATGATAGAGGTGCTAAAGGAGCACTCAAGGAAGACGAGGCTGTTGTGGAGAAGCTATGTGAATACTTTGCATCAGTCTTCACTGGAGAGGATGTGAGGGAGATTCCCGCACCTGAGCCATTCTTTTTAGGTGACAAATCTAAGGAACTGTCCCAGGTTGAGGTGTCAGTAGAAGAATTTTGGAACATATTGATTAATTAAACAGTAATAAGTCTGCAGGCCCAGATGGTAGTCACACAAGAGTTGTGAAGGAACTCAGATATGAAATTGCAGAACTATTAACTGTGATATGCAAGTTATTGCTTAAATCTGCCTCTGTACCAGATAACTGAAGGGTAGCTAGTGTAATGCCAATTTTTAAAAAAGTCTCCAGAGGCAATCCTGGCAATTATAGGTTGGTAAACCTAAGTTCAATACCAGACAAATTTGTTGAAACTATAATGAAGAATGTAATGATCAGACACACAAATGCAGTATGTTGGAAGAGCCAGCACAGCTTTTGTAATGGCTATCTGACCAATCTATATGAATTCTTTGAGGGTGTCAGCAACCATGTGGACAAACGTGATCTCATGGATATAGCGTACTTGGACTTTCAGAAAGCCCTTGGCAAGGTCCCCTCTCAAAGGCTCTTTGCAAAGCAAGCAGTCATGAGGTAAGAGGAAAGGTCCTTTCACAGATCAATAATTGGTTAAAAGATAGGAAACAAAGGTAGGAATAAATGATCAGTTTTCACAATGGAGAGATGATCTGTACTGGAACCAGTCCTATTCAACATATTCATAAATGATCTGGAAAAAGGGGTAAATATAGTGAGGTGGCAAAGTTTGCAGGTGATACAAAATTACTCAAAACAGTTAAGTCCAAAGCAGATGTGAAGAGTTACTAAGGGATCTTACAAAACTGGGTGACTGGGTAACAAAACGGCAGATGAAATTCAGTGTTGATTGGTGCAAAGTAATGCATATTGGAAAACATAATCCCAATAATACATACAAAATGATGGGCGTCTATCTTAATTATCTACCACCGGTCAAGAAAGAGCTCTTGTAGTCATCGTGAGTAGTTCTTTGGAAACATCTGCTCAGGGTGAGGTGGTAGTCAAAAAAGCTAACAATGTTAGGAACCATGTGAGCAGTGTGATCAGCACTGCAATGAGGTGATTACACCCTTTGAGCTGCGACAGCAGCCTTAATTTATGAGTGTGAATGTGCAGAGTCCATCTGAAAGAACTCTGGTTATAAGTAACCTTCATTTTCTGTGTCACTGTAAACTTGTACTGTCACAGGCTCCCAATAGAAGCTATTACAGGTGCTAAACCCAAATTGGGCCTGTGCCATTCATGTGGTTGGTAACCAGGGGGTCTGCAGCCCAGAGATCCAGTCTAAGTATGGTTGAACTGCATGACTCTGCGCAGAGTGAGGTGCAGGAAGCCAGGCCAGTCACACAAGGGATGGATGCATTTGAGAGGAAATAAAGAGGTCCAAGGTACAGTTTGTCCTGTAGCCATGACATGATCTAAAAATTGAAAACAATCAGCTTTGTTCAGGGGTTTTTAAATATTAAATATCTAATTATGTAGACACATGCATATTAGAATAACCGTATCTCTGTTTCATATTCAAAATTACACTTGTTTGAGAATTTGGTTTGATTATTTCTGTGTGGGGACTGCTGTGCTCTTCTATATTTACATGGTAGAGTGTTTGTGTTAAGCTAAAGAGAAATTCATACCATTATGTAAATATTTTTATGGCTGAACTTATCAAAGCATCCTGATAATGGGTCTTCTGTTTAAAATGTGTGTTGTACTTTTTTAGATCATTGAAGTTGGACTATGTGAAGTTTTTGAATTGATCAAGGAGACAAGATTTTCTCATCCATCACTGTGTCTCAGGAGTCTGCAAGCTCTGCTTAATGTGCTCCAGGGCCAGCAGCCAGAAGGTCTCCAGTCAGAGCCTCCTGAAGTTCTAGGTAATATTTCATACTTTTGCTTGAGCTTATGTTTGGCGCAAAAAAAAAAAAAAAAGTCATTAGCAGGCAATGAGAAGAGGATGGTGTGTTTTCATCTATTTTAATAGATTATTTATACAAGGAATTTATATTCAGTTCTCTGTTATAACCTGATACATTTAATTTTTGTTCTGGGGCCATGACTCCCTCAAGGGAATTGGACACTCTGACCCGTTATCTTTGTAAAAGAGAGATCTCTGTATATAGAGGGGATATCATTTTGTGCTTTTATGACATTCACTTCACCAGTTTTTTGTACACTGTAGTGATACAAAAACCAGAAAGTCCAGCTTGAGGTTCTTTTTGGTTTTACTAATCCTATAAGACATTGGTCTCCGAGAAAAGGCAATGCTGTGGAAGGCCACTATCCTATACTACTACTGCATGCTAAAAATTTGTATATTTATCTATTGTATAAAAGTTGAATAATACACAGAGAAATGTCATGTTTTGTTTGTCACTCTTGAACAATTGTATCATTGCGTATTCACTAATAAAGGTAATATCGGTATTTTGATCCTTTGGTTTTTGGTGGTACTGAAAACATGTTGATTTACCTCTTAACAGCTCTGCATATGAGGAGTAGCAAAAGAAGTGCATGCAGTGGAATTAATTACACTGTAGAAATGATCATAGAAAAAATCTTAACCATAGTAATAGAGTTAGAAACTCAGGCTGTCCAGGCTTGTACTTGAACATGTATTGTTCTAAAACCTGTTCAGACTCCTTGGCTCTTGATACCACTGTACATTAGGTATTCACTTGCAGAGGTAACCAATATAACTGATACGTATGTTTGCATGAAACTTCTAATTATGGTGAGATGTACTGCAGGAAAAATTGCTAGAAGTTAGATTTGATATACAGTTGTATATCAAGCTACACATTACTGTCTGTAATACTGCAGCTGACATAAAAAAGAAGTAAACACTAAATAAAGAGGAAGATTTCATCCCTGTTCAACAACTGAACAGGAAGAAGAAACGCACGTGATCACAAGTGTATTTATTTTCAAGACATAGTTTACAAAAAAAACAGGGCTGTCAAGCAATGAAAAAAAATTATGATTAATCGCACTGTTAATAATGGAATACAGTTTATTTAAATATTTTTGGATCCTTTCTACATTTTCAAATATATTGATTTCAATTACAACACAGAATACAAAGTGTGCAGTGCTCACTATATTTATTTTTTATTACAAGTATTTGCACTATAAAAAAGCCAAAAGAATAGTTTTTCAGTTCACCTAATACAAGTACTGTAGTGCAATCTCTTTATCGTGAGAGTTGAACTTATAAATGTAGAATTATGTACCAAAAAAAAAACTGCATTCAAAAATAAAACTATGTAAAATTTTAGAGCCTGCAAGTCCACTCAGTCCTACTTGTTCAGCCAATCCCTCAGAGAAACAAATTTGTTTACATTTGCAGGATATAATACTGCCTGCTGCTTGTTTACAATGTCACCTGAAAGTTACAATAGGCGTTGGCATGGCACTGTTGTAACCGGCGTCGCAAGATATTTATGTGCCAGATGCGCTAAAGATTCATATGTCCCTTCATGCTTCAACCACCATTCCAGGGAACATGCGTCCATCATGATGATGGGTTTTGCTCAATAACAATCCAAAGCAGTGCATACCAATGCATGTTCATTTTCATTATCTGAGTCAGGTGCCACCACCAGAAGGTTGATTTTTTTTTTTTTGTGTGGTGGTGGTGGTGGTTCAGGTTCTGTAGTTTCTGCATCGGAGTGTTGCTCTTTTAAGACTTCAGAAAGCGATGTTCCACACCTCATCCCTCTCAGATTTTGGAAGGCACTTCAAATTCTTAAACCTTGGATCAAGAGCTGTATCTTTAGAAATGTCACATTGGTACCTTCTTTGCGTTTTTTGTGAAATCTGCAGTGGAAGTGTTCTTTAAACGAACAACATGTGCTGTGTTATCATCCGAGACTACTATAACATGAAATACACCTTTTCCTCGTTCTAACGCTGTCCTCGGGAGCCAAAAAATCTTACTGCGTTATAGGTGAAACTGTGTTATATCGAACTTGCTTTGATCCACCGGAGTGCGCGGCCCCCCCGGAGCACTGCTTTACCGCGTTATATCCGAATTTGTGTTATATCAGGTCGCGTTATATCGGGGTAGAGGTGTATATGGCAGAATGTGGGTAAAACAGAGGAGGGAACATACAGTTCTCCCCCAAGGAGTTCAGTCATAAATTTAATTAACACATTATTTTTTTTAACTAGCTTCATCAGCATGGAAGCATGTTCTCTGGAATGATGGACAAAGCATGAAGGGACATATGAATGTTTAACATATTTGGCACGTAAATACCTTGCAATGGTGGCTACAAAAGTTCCATGCAAATGCCTGCTCTCACTTTCTGGTGACATTATAAATAAGGAGAGGGCAGCATTATCTCCTGTAAATGTAAACAGATTTGTTTGTCTTAGTGATTGGCTGAACAAGAAGTAGGAGTGAGTGGACTTGTAGGCTCTGAAGTTTTTTACATTGTTTTGTTTTCAAGTGCAGTTATGTAACACAAATAGATTTTTTTTCAGTTGCATTTTCTTCACAAAGATTACACTACAGTACTTGTATGAGGTGAATTGAAAAAAACTTTTCTTTTATCATTTTTACAGTGCAAGTATTTGTAATAAAAATAATATACACTTTGATTTCAATTAAAACACAATACAATATATATGAAAATGTAGAAAAACATCCAAAATATTTAATAAATTTCAATTGGTATTCTATTGTTTAAGAGTGCTATTAAAATTGCAATTAATTGCCATTAATTTTTAAAATCGTGATTCATTTTTTTGAGTTAATCACGTGAGTTAACTGCAATTAATCTATAGCCCTAGAAAAAGCTAATCTTCGAGAAGCTCATCATGTCTTTACAGAGACAACATTTCAAAGGTTTTAAAGGCCCCTGGTATACCCATATACTGGAATCTTGTGTCTTGGAAAGACACTTCTCAAACTGATTGAATCACAGCACTACTTCCTCCCCTGGCCTATTTGGCACATTACCTGGGCACCAGCTCTGTCTGCCACCCCTTCAGTGAAATGGAGCATTAGGCACCCAGAGCCAATGCTGACCCTCAAGATGCCTCGGTAGCCTAAATACAGCCCTCCTAGAACTCAGCCTGGAAGCACACATCTTTGGTAATCATTTAACTTTCTCAGGAGGCATGTAGTAGTGAAGCATATAACACAGACACTTTGAGTGGAGTCTAAAAATGTGAAATGCTCTTTTACTTAGCAGATAAAACACAAGAGTACAGATCATTTAGAAAATAATGAACACCCTAAATGCAATGCCCTCACTAGCTCTCCTTCAGAGTCTGGGGGGAACCATCTGGATTCAGGAAGGTAGGCAGGTGACCCTGCCTCATTGGACTTTTGCATATTGGATTGCTTCTCCCTCAGTCTTTCAGCTTGGCTTGCCTTCTCTATTCTTGGCTGGTGTGTGCCCTTCCTTTCTCTTGCCCAGTGGTTTCTGTGTCTTGCGCCAAGCTTTCCGTGTTTGTATGCCCCCATCCCAACATGTGGCTTTCTTTGTTCTGCCTTCTGGTAAATTTCCACTGTTTTAAAACTTCCCCCTTTACTCAGACAAGAGGATGTGTCTTCCCCTAGCAAACTCCCTTAACTCTTAATGGCTGGTCAGCAGATTAAGTACTTTTCATGTCCTCAGGCTGGTGTGTGTCTGGTGCAGGTCTTGCCCACAGTGGTGGATACACATACATGGGCTTTCCATGATACAACAGTATCATGAGAAATTCAGAATAACTTCATAATATCCACCAGAGTTCATTGTTGGACAGATAGAGGCCCTGAGTTATCACTGATCCACCTGATCAAAGTCCGTTCCAGAGGCTTAGCTGGAGATTGAGCTGGAGGCCTCAGAGACAATGGTTCTAGCACTGTCCATTAACACTCTCTCCAGTATTTGCTGAGGGGTGGCTTATCTTGAGACGTACTTTTTCTTTCCGGACTTTTTTTTTCTTCAGACAGACACTTATTGAGTTAAACCGATAAAATCTTATAGAAAGCAACCCAATTAGCAGGTCGACATAGAGTATTAATAAATTATTACAGAGCACCTCTAAATCTGTCATTCTCTATCAGTGACCTATCTGAACACCATGATCTTTTAATGCATTTATCTTGATACCTTGTGTGGTAGAGAAGCTTTATCTCCATTTTACAGATGAAGAACTGCGGCACAGAGAGACTAAGGTCTCTGTGACCCAAGGTTACACAGAAATTGTGTGGCAGAGCTGGGAATTGAACCAGGGTCTTAAGTCCCTTGCTGGAACCCTTGCCATTGAACCATCCTTCTTGTCGTAGATCAATGGAACTACTGGGCAGTTTTGATTAGAGACGACTGAATATATATATATTTTTTTTGTTTCAGTGGCTGAACTGTAAAATCTTGGAAAAAATGTTTTGTTTTTAATCAAAACTGACTCTTCCCCTCACAGAAACAAAAACTGAAAAATTTAATTTGGGTCAAATTAAATGCTTTGAATGTATACTTGAAACAGCATTTTTGAAACAAAATGTTGATTCAAAAGACTTTTTTGGGGGGAGGGAGGATGCAAAACTATTCATAGAATTTGTTCCAAATTTGCAAATAGTCATAAGTACCCTGAAAAATACTTTTCTTTTTGGAGAATTTACTCTTTGCTAAATTTTTTCTTTTTTTCTTTTTGGCTCAGCTCTAGTCTTGAGTAACCTGGAGTGCTTCTGGTATGCAATAGATTGTATGTTGCTATTGGCAATGGTCATTGTTGATGGTTCTATATGGTGTGCAAACATGTCTATAATCACATGTTCTTCTCCCAAAAATGTCGCCATCTAAAATTATTTTACAGATAAATTAGGCTGCTTTGATTACTTTGAGAAATAGGGTCAGAGTTAGAAGGGAGGAACACAAAGCTTATACTGGTGGTTTATTTAATTTTGCCAGGGATTCATATGCGCTTGAATAGTTGTGGCAAACCATTTGTGAGATGAATCAATGTATTTCATGCTTGATTAAAGCAAGTAGAGATATCTTGGGCCTATGACTGATTAAGAACAAGTCGTACTTATCTAAGCCATGGTTAGATCTTTACTTGGGAGACCTTCATTTACAGCTTTACCCAATGTTTGTCAAGAAAGTTGAGATGAGGCAAATCTAGTTACATTTGGATTCCACAGGTTACTTTGATCATTATTAGTGTGGAGAGTAGAATAGAGAGGGCACTATACATGGTAAATATTTGTTACTTTATTTAAACTTTGGAAGGCACTCAGTTATTGTTGTGAAGAGCGTGGTATAAGAACTTGAATGAATTCAGACCTGTGTACGGAAAAGACTGATAAAGGTGGTGGTTATCCACCTGTGCATGAATGGCAGTGTGTTTAGGCGGATTCTGTTTTTCATCAACTTTTTGTGCCTTTGATTACAAGATATTTTTACTCTTTTGAAAGTGTGAAGAGTGCCCTGCAGTGAATTTCAAGATGTTTTTGGCTTCAGTAAGGCTGATCTTGATTTCTGGCTCCTTTACTTCAAACCCTGTTTCTGTAATCTCATTGCTTCTGACTATCTTGGCTGTAACTCAGTCCAGATAAGGTTATTATTAGTAAATATTTCTATTATGATAGTGCCAAAGGCTTAGGACCTACTGTGTAGGTGCTGAGCAAACACAGAAAAGAGACATTTCCTGCTCTGAAGGGATTACAATCTAAAGACATAAACAGATGAAGGGTAGAGGATGTGGATATAACAGACAAGCAAATGATTATTGTGAAGAATTGGCACAGCTTTTTTATGTGTGTGTGTGTGTGTATATATATATATATATTTTTTTAAAATTGGGGTTACAGGTGGGGAGGAAGGGAAGAAGAAAAGGAAAGACGAGGAACAGTGTCAGCTTGCCTCCATGATCTTCAGGCTGGGTTTTTAGTAGGTATTATGGCAGAGGTGGATATTAAGGAGGGTGTGAAGGAGGATAAGGTAGTAGTTGTTTGGATTCCATCAGGGAGTTTTCTCCCTGTGCATAAGGGGCAGCATGGGAGGAAGCATGAAGATGTTTAAGGGAGAACCTGACTGATGGGTAGAAAGTGCTGCTAGAGCCAGGGCTGCCCGAGGGGGGGGGGGGGGGGCAAATTGCCACGGGCCCTGCGAGCCCTGGCCGAGAATTCCTTTCCTCACCTGGCAGCAGTCCGGGTCTTCGGCAGCATTTCGGTGGAGGGTCCTTCGGCGCTGCTGAAGTGGAGCGACTGAAGGGCCCCCCACTGCCGAAATGCTGCCGCCGCCACATACTCGGAGCGCTGCCCAGTGAGTACAAGCTCCCCCGCTTTGCCCCAGGCCCCCTGAATCCTCTGGGCGGCCCTGGCTAGAGCATATGCCAAAGTCAGTATAAAGGGAAGTTACTAAACCAGTTAAGTAGGATGGGGTAAGTTATGAAGGGTCCTAAAAGTAAAGACAATGAGTCTGTATTTAATGTGAAGCCAGGTCAGGCACTTGAAAAAAGGGTTGATGTGGTAGGGATGATGACCCAAGAAGATTTTAGCAGCTCTATTCTTAATAAACTTAAGGGGAAGAAGGTTTCCATAGCCAAGACATAAAATGATGAGGACTTGGACAAGAGTTTCACCAGTATGGACAGAGAGGAATGACTGGATTTTAGAGATGCTGTTTAAGAAAAGAAGGCAAAATATAGAAAAGACCTGAATATGTGAAACCGGTAAGAGGGTTAAGTCAAAGATGACACCAGATTACAGGCCTGAGTGTATGAATGTGAGCTTCAGGGGGTTAAGATGTAGGTGGGTGCCTTTTAAGTTGGCTCATTAGACTTTTTTGTTTTAACTTCTTTTCTTGGTTTTTGGTATCCGTATCTATTAAATATGGGCCAATATTGGACACTTGAAGTGTAAAAATGGCTTTTGCTTGGCAACTGTAATATAATTCAGAGATAGTTACTACTGAAGCATAACAGTGAGTTTTAAAAGAGAACATAAGTTAAATTTCTTAAGTTTCTGCTATGTTACACGTGGGAATGGGTGGTTGATTTCAGGGGTGAGTAAAGTGATTACTATATACACAGTGTATACACAATAGCTTGCAAAATATTTTTGGGATCCTCTGCAGTGAAAGATGCCATGTATAGTATAATATGTTTTTTGTTTTTTTAATCTCTTTGGTATCTCTGCTTCCAACAAGCCAACAAGTAAATGGAAAAGCTCATGCAGGATCTGTAGAGTTTTACATGGAGTCTTCACTTTTTAAACATATCAGTCTTTCAAAAAAATTAGGAATAATATTAATAAGTACTTAAAGATAATATTCATTTCTGGGCAAAAAGAGAATACCAAATGGCATTTTATAAAGGCACCCTTTGTTTCTCCATAGTGACGGCTGTACTACAGGTTACATTTAAAATAGGGATAAAATCCTTCACTAATATTTGAATTTCGTCTCTAAACTTAACACTCAACTCTCCAGGGACAGCTGAATTATCAATAAAATTTGGTCAAAGGTACTGTAACTTTGGCACAGCAAACATTAAAATTTAGCTTCTTTAATAATCTCTTCTCAAGTTGTTTTTTGGACCCATGTATCTTAAAAAGTCTCGCCACAATTACACAGATACAAGTTATAAGATCTCAGAGATAGGTCAATCATAGAAATGTAGGACTGGAAGGGACCACAAAAGATCATCTGTGTTGAGGAAGGATTAAGTATACCTAGACCATCCCTGACAGTCCTAAAATACGAACCTCAATAATGTTAATCCTTATTGGTCAATTCAATTTAACTTCACGAAAACAAGGACTAGATGACCTCCTGAGGTCCCTTCCAACCCTGATATTCTATGATGGAATTAAGATTCATTAGCTATTCCTGTTCTGATACTCAGCCTTACAATCCTCAAATATATTCTGGGGAGCCAGGGGTTCAACCTAGGCAGCAAGGTGCATGGAGGTTGAGCAAAAAAATTGGAAGGGGAGTAAAGAACAGAGCCGAGGGTCTTGGGT
Organism: Trachemys scripta elegans; assembly: GCF_013100865.1. NCBI lineage: Eukaryota > Metazoa > Chordata > Testudines > Emydidae > Trachemys > Trachemys scripta. Next base: position 266,982,907 of record NC_048298.1, read on the forward strand.
GAGTGTGGAGTCCAGTTTCAGAGCACCAAAGCAATGTATTGCACCAGGTAGCGGCTGCTAGGTGTCAAGCTGTTCAAAGGCCAATGCCTTTATAGGTTGCAGCTGAGCACCTTCTGCCGTCCGGCCCCGCAATTGCTCTCCTTCCATTCCTGTGCACATGCCACAATCAGCCAGGAAGCCCTTCCATTCCTGTGTCCCCCTGTACACACTGTTTTTTCTACTGCCTGGTCTGCTTCATACAGTTCAGCTTCGTTTCCTGCTACTGCTTCCTTCTTTTTCAAGTGCTTGCTCATGTCGATTCCATTGTAGGTCTGCATGTACCCATGTGCGTAGTCGTTGGAGATTTTTGCCTTAGTGCAGGGGTTCCCAAATTTGGTTCAGGGTAAAACCCAACAGTTTACTACACCTGGTCAACAGTCGACAGTGGCCATGACCAGTAAGCAAACACAGGTATCAGCAGCCCCTCTCTGGTTGCCAGAAGGTGATTCTTCCAGTACGGAGGACCAGTTCAGCCCATTGCCCAGGTCCCATTGATGAGATTGGGCACCGGAACCTGCTCCTTTGGGGGCACCACAGTGGCAACACGGCCAGTGGCCAACGCAGTGGTCTTATTGGAGTGCATGGGGCGTACCGGTCACGACGATGCCCCCTTTGCAGCATTCCTTGGTAGCTGCAGCAGAGCACAGTTGGCACTGGGCCTGGTACCGGAAGCCCATTCACAGGTTGGGGCGGAGGAACGTGTGCCCACCCCTAAGCTTCCTTCTCCGATGGTGGTGGATACCTCAGGACCTCCCCCAGCAGTCCAATCTTCCTCGTCATCCTTGGACAAGGCAGTCGTGGGACCTTCAAGAGCTAGCCCACCGGATGATGTCAGGGAGCATCAATCCCTTCTCTGGCTCGCGGTCGAGAACTTGGGGCTCAAGGTGTAGGAAATGGCAGAGCAGGAGGACACCATCTTCAATGTCCTCTTGGTCTCTACCCCCACCTGGGTCACCCTGCTGTGCATGAAGGGGTTCTCAAGATAGCCAAGGCCCTGTGGCATACCCCTTCCATCATTTGTCCCACCTCGAAACGAGCCAAGAAAAAGTATTTCATTCCGGCCAAAGGTTTCGAATACCTTTATACCCACCCACCCTCCCCCAGCTCGTTGGTTGTGTCTGCGGCCAACAAGAAGGACAAACAAGGTCCCTCCTCCTCCACTCCCTAGAATGAGGAAGCCAAGAAGCTCGATCTATTCGGGAGAAAAATTTATTTAACAGCCAGCCTGCAATTTCCAGTGGCAAACAATCAAGCCCTGTTGGGCAGATAGAACTTTAATCTCTGGGACCGTCTTAAAAAGTTCCAGGAATCCCTTCCTGAAGGTCTGGCTCAGGAGTTTGGCACCCTGGTAGAGGAGGGTACTGTGGCAGCCAGATACTCCCTGCAAATGGCGTGGGACGCAGTGGACTCAGTGAATAGGGTGGTCGCATCGGCGGTGGTCATGCGATGCAGCTACTGGCTGCAAATGGTGGGCCTCTCCCAGGAGAGGCAGAGCTTGATTCAGGACTTCCCCTTTGATGGGGTTGGTCTTTTCGCCGAACAAACAGATGCCAGGCTGCACAGGTTTAAGAATACTAGAGCTCCCTTTGGCTCCTTGGGCATGCACATGCCACAATCAACCAGGAAGCCCTTCCAACCGCCTCCACTGCCAAGACCCTGGCAACCCCATCAGGGCTCTATAAGATGGGATGCCAGTTTAAGCACCGGCGCCCTTCCTCCTCCTGTTCACCCACCCAGCCTGGGCCCGCCAAACATCTAGGGGGCAGAAGCGGTCATTTTGAGGGTGTGCCCGAGAGCGGTGCTTTAGTTAGCCAACCAGCTCCTTCCCTCCTTTTCCTCAACCGCCTCTCTCCCTACCTCTCGGCCTGGTTGTGGGGTAAGTTGAAGTGCTGGGTCCTGGACATAGTAGCTTGGGGCTACACCCTGCAGTTTTTGGCTACCCCTTCCTCCCCCACCTCCCTTCCCCGTCCCTCTCATGAGCAACTCCTCGTTCAGGCGATTGAGAAGCCCCTGGGCTTGGGGCCTGTGCGGGAGGTTCCTTGGGACATGGTAGGAAGAGGATTCTGCTCCTGCTGCTTCCTAATCTTGAAGGCCAAAGGAGGCCTCAGACCCATCCTGGACCTGTGGGGCCTCAACAAGTCTCTCATGAAGTTGAAGTTCCACATGATCTCCTTGGCCTCCATTATCCCTTCCCTGGATCTGGGGGGACAGGTATGCCGCTCTCGACTTAAAGGATGCTTTCTTTCATGTCTCCATATTCCCGGGTCACAGGCGTTTCATAGTGGCTGGGCACCACTTCCAGTTCACGGTGCTAACCTTTGGCCTGTCTTTGGCTCCCGGGGTGTTCACGAAATGCGTGGCGCTGATGGCGGCTTACCTGAGATGTCAAGGGGTTCAGATCTTCCCGTATCTTGACGACTGGCTCATCAAGGGCAGCTCTCCGGAGCAGGTGCAAAGAAACCTCGATCTGGTGCGGTCCACCTCCAGCAACCTGGACCTGTTAATAAACACACTAAAGTCCATGTTAAAGCAGTCCAATGCATAAAGTTCATTGGAGCAGTTCTTGACTCCACACAGGCCAGGGCCTTCCTTCCGGAAGTGCATTTTCAGGCCGTGTTGGACTTGATCTACCACGTAAAGAGCCACCTGCTCACCACAGCCCACACGTGCCTGCGACTGATGGGTCAGCCATGCCCGACTTCGTCCGAGGCCTGTGCAGGTGTGGTTAGCCTTGGTCTAAATCCTCAGCAGGCACGCCCTGGACCAAGTGGTCACAGTGCTGAGCCACATCCTCTTGTCCTTGGACTGGTAGCTGGATCCCAAGTTGGTGCTGCAAGGAGTTCCCTTTGTGACCCCGTCCCTGTCGCTCACCCTGGTCTTGGACACTTCAGATCTGGGCTTTGGAGCCCACCTGGGCAAGCTCAACACTGAGGGCTGCTGGCTACTAAACGATCTAGCCCTTCACATCAATGTCAGGGAGCTCAGAGAGGTTCGCCCAGACTGCCAGGTTTTCTTGTCCCACTTGAGAGGCAAGGTGGTGCAGGTTCTGATGGACAATACTGCTGCAATGTATTGCATCAACAGGCACAGTGGCACCAGGTCTTTGGCTTTTTGTTGGGGGGGTGCTCAGCCTCTGGGACTTATGTGGGCGCCGTGCCATTCATCTGGTAGCTGTCTATCTGCCTGAAACCAAGAATGTCCTGGCAGATCACTTCAGCAGGACCTTCTCATCTCACCACTAATGGTCACTCCACCCAGAGGTGGTCACCCTAATCTTCCACAGGTGGGAGACTCCCCAGGTGGACTTGTTCATGTCCAGTGCCACGTGTTCTGTTCTCTTCAGGGCAGGGGCAAAGGCTCCCTGTCAGATATCCCCTTGATTCTGTGGTCAGGAGTGCTGATGTACACCTTCCCACCGGTGCTGTTGGTCCACAGGGTCCCGCTCAAGGTGAAACAAGACAGCGTGGCCTTGTCAACTCTGGTTCAGCATGCTGCTGAGTCTTTCAGCAGCCTCCCTGCTGCAGTTGCCTCTTTGGACGGATCTGCTGTCCCAGAACCACAGCAATTTGCTGCATCCGACTCTGGTGTCACTGCACCTGACTGCTTGGCTACTGTATGGCTGAGTGTGGACGAGTGGGAGTGCTCTGCTGCTGTCCAACAGATCGTACTAGACAGCAGAAAACCCTCCACCAGGGCTACCTACGTGGCAGAATGGAAGCAGTTCATGTGCTGGGCCTCAGATCGACACCTTCGCGCTGCAGAGGCTCTGCTACAGGCCATCCTAGATTATTTGCTGCACCTTAAGCTCCAGGGCCTGTCGCTTTCTTTGGTCAGGGTACACCTGGCAGAAATTTCGGTGCTCCATCCTCAGTTTCAAGGCAGGATGGTCTTCGCCCATCCCATGATGGCGCAGTTCTTGAAAGGTCTGGAGTGCCTCTTCCCGCATGTCTGGGATCCGGTTCCCCTCTAGGACCTTAATCTGGGACTGTCAAGGCTCATGTGCCTCCCCCCCCATCAAACCCATGGCTTCCTGCTTCTTTCTTGGACGGTTTCGTTGGTCGCTATAACTTTGGCCTGTAGGATGTCCAAGATGGGGGCACTTATGTTAGAACTGCCTTATACGGACTTTTATAAGGACAAGGTCCAGCTGCATCTGCAACTGGCCTTTCTGCCCAAGGTTGTCTCCCAGTTTCACACTGGTCAAGATATTTACTTACCGGTTTTCTGTCCTAAGCCTCATAACACGGACAAGGAATGCAGGCTCCATACCCTGGATGTCAGATGGGCATTGGCCTTCTACATTGGTAGCACAAGACTGTTCTGTAAGTCGACGCAGTTGTTAGTTACTGTTGCAGACAGAATGAAGGGTTGCCCACTGTCTTCCCAGAGAGTCTCGTCTTAGATCACAGCCTGCATCTGCTACTGTTAGGAGCTGGCGAAAGGTGCCTCCGCTGAGTATCGTGACGGCTCACTTGACTAGAGCGCAAGAGTCATCAGCAACCTTCCTGGGATAAGTGCTGATTCAAGAAATCTGTCTAGCTGCTATCTGGTCGTTTGTCCACACGTTTGCATTGTATTATGCACTTACCCAGCAAGCTTGAGATGACATGGTCTGTAACAGAACTGTACTGCAAGCTGCAAGGCTGCGATCTGTGAGCCATCTCCGAGGTTACTGCTTGTGAGTCACCTAGAATAGAATAGACATGAGCAAGCTGTCGAAGAAAAAACTGTTACCTACCTACCTTTCATAATTGTAGTTCTTCGAGATGTGTTTCTCATGTCCATTCCATTACCCACCCTCCTACCCCTCTGTCAGAGTTGCTGGCACGAAGGAACTGAGTGGGCGTAGGGTCGGTGGCACCTGATATACCGCTGCATGAGCGTGACACTGCAGAGGGGCCATAGCCGACCCTACGGGTACTGCTAAGGCAATAATCTCTGACAGTACATGTTGGCATGTGCACAGACCTAGAATGGAATGAACATGAGCAACATATTTTGAAGAACAACAGTTACAAAAGGTAGGTAACTGTTTTTTCCACAATCCTTTGCAGGGGAGAATTATTTGTTGGGTTGTTGGAGGTAGGGATAGCAAAGAAGTTTATACGTTACTTAGTGACAGACATATGTATGTAATTAGATTAAGCTAGTTGACGTCAGAGTTAAGTCCGTGCACTGAAGTGTGACTGTGAGGAATTAATGTGTATGTAATGTGTATATGTTGTAACTGAAAAGGATTTGAACATGACAGAGGAGTCTAAGCATGTTTTGGTATTAAATTTGGGTGACAAGGCATGTGAGATGAATCTTGTGTGGATGTGTGTGTTGGTTTAATCAGGTAATTTACTTAATTTTTAATAATTATGTTGATATGAAATGCAGATGACCAAACATAATTTTCAGTTAAATAACTTAATGTAGGACAAAAATAACTCAAAATTTGCAGGGGAGTGATACAGTATATGCATCTTTTAAATTTTAATTTAACTGATTTTACAGAATTGGAAAACTGCTTAATATGATTTGGTGATTTGTTATGCCTATGTAATTGTTATATTTTATTCACAGAGTCTCTCTTCCAGCTTCTTCTGGAAATAACTGTTCGTAGCACTGGAGTGAATGACAGTACTGGACAATCCTTGACAGCACTTTCCTGCGCTTGCCTGTTCAGTTTGGTAGCTGCCTGGGGAGAAACAGGAAGAACACTGCAGGCGGTCTCTGCTATTCTCACCAATAATGGCAGTCATGCTTGTCAGACTATTCAGGTGTTGTACTAAACCTATTCTACATCAAGAATTTTGGTTGGTCATATGCGTGAGTCCTGGAAGCATTCTAATATAGAAATTAGGGCTGTCAAGCGATTAAAAATATTAATTGCAATTAATCGTGTGATTAAAAAAATTATTCATGGTTAATTGGCGTTTTAGTCGCACTGTTAAACAATAATAGAACACCAATTGAAATTTATTATAAATATTTTTGGATGTTTTCTACATTTTCAAATATATTGATGTCAATTACAACACAGAATACAAAGTGTACAGTGCTCACTTTATATTTATTTTTGATTACAAGTATTTGCCCTGTAAAAAAAAAAAGAAAAAGAAAACAGTACTTTTCAATTCACCTAATACGTGTACTCTAGTGCAGTCTTTTTATCCAGAAAGTTGACCTTACAAATGTAGAATTATGTAAAAATAAAACAATGTAAAATTTTAGAGCCGGCAAGTCCATTCAGTCCTACTTCTTGTCCAGCCAATCGCTCAGACAAACAAGTTTGTTTACATTTGCAGGAGATAATTGCCTGCTTCTTGTTTACAGTGTCAACTGAAAGTGAGAACACTAGTTCGCAAGACACTGTTGTAGCTGGCATCGCAAAATATTTACATGCCAGATGCGCGAAAGATTCATATGTCCCTTCATGCTTCAACCACCATTCCAGAGGACATGCGTCCATGCTGATGACAGGTTCTGCTCTATGAAAATCCAAAGCAGTGTGTACCAACGCATGTTTATATCTATTATCTGAGTCAGATGCAACCAGCAGAAGGTTGATTTTCTTTTTTGGTGGTTCAGGTTCTGTAGTTTCTGCATTGGAGTGTTGCTCTTTTAAGACTTCTGAAAGAATGCTTCACACCTCATCCCTCTCAGATTTTGGAAGGCACTTCAGATTCTTAAACCTTGGGCTGAGTGCTGTAGCTATCTTTTTAGAAACGTCACATTGGTACCTTCTTTGTGTTTTGTGAAATCTGCAGTGAAACTGTTCTTAAAATGAACATGTACTGGGTCATCATCCGAGACTGCTATAACATGAAATATATGACAGAATGCGGGTAAAACAGAGCAATTCTCCCCCAAGGAGTTCAGTCACAAATTTAATTAATACATTTTTTTTAACAAGCGTCATCAGCATGGAAGCATGTCCTCTGGAATGGTTGCCGAAGCATGAAGGGGCATACGAATGTTTAACATACCTGGCACGTAAACACCTTGCAATGCCGGCTACAACAGTGCCATGCGAATGCCTGTTCTCAGTTTCTGGTGACATTGTAAATAAGAGGGCAGAATTATCTCCTGTAAATGTAAACAAACTTGTTTGTCTTAGCGATTTGGCTGAGTGAGTACGAGTGAGGGGAGTTGTAGGCTCTGAAGTTTTATGTTGTTTTGTTTTTGAGTGCAGTTGTATAACCAAAAAAATCTACATTTGTAAGTTGCATTTTCACGACAGAGATTGCACTATAGTACTTGTATGAGGTGAACTGAAAAAACCTTTTCTTTTGTTTGTTATTTTTACAGTGCAAATATTTGTAATAAAAAATAATATACACTGATTTCAATTACAACACAGATTACAAGATATATGAAAATGTAGAAAACCATCCAAAATATTTAATAAATTTTAATTGGCTTTCTATTGTTTAACATGTGATTGATTAATCTTGATTAATTTTTTTGAGTTAATCATGTGAGTTAACTGTGATTAATTGATAGTCCAAACAGAAATACATTGAAATTTACGGTCTTCATTCACTCTTGAAATCAGTTTTGAGATAGAGAAGAGGAGATCCATTTTGGATTGCCATGCATATTATGGAGTAAATCAGTTGGAGTTTGTAGGAAGTAAATCTTACCTCTTTTCATGTATTTCTCATTAGTAAGAAAGAAAGCATAAATTAAGGCTTAAATTTTAGCAAAACAGCTTTTTTCAGATATGCAGTGTAGTTGTAGTTGTCTCGGTCCAAGGATATTAGAGAGAGAAGGTGGTTGAAGTCATGTCTCTTATTGGACCAACTTGTGTCTCTCACAACTGAAGTTGTTATAATAGAATATATTACCTCACCCACATCGTGTCTCTAACTTTTTCAGAGCCAGGATTAGTGACTAAAGCTTTATTTTCACCTCTATATGTTGCTTAAACTGTAATGTTTTGTACCATCTCATAGGGTTTTCTTTACCATTTAGGTGCCAACTATCTTAAACTCTCTTCAGCGGAGTGTACAGGCAGTTCTGGTGGGCAAAATCCAAATCCAGGACTGGTTCAGTAATGGGATAAAGAAAGCAGCCCTGATGCACAAATGGCCACTGAAAGAAATTTCTGTAGATGAAGATGACCATTGTTTACTTCAGAATGATGGTTTCTTCCTGTACCTTTTATGCAAAGATGGACTTTACAAAATCGGCTCTGGCTACAGTGGGACAGTGAGGGTAATGTGACTCCTGAAAACTCACGATAGCAGTTGAAAATTTAATCTAAATGACATTTTATGGTGTCTTGCTTGACTTTTAGATTGTCTTGTAACTTAGTAATACTGATAATTCTTTTTTAAATATATTGATTTTAAAATTCTTGTAGTGTTTGTTCACCAGCTTCTCATTTCTTTTTCTTTTCATTTCTCATTTCTCATCACTGTAGAAGATAATGTTTCTAGATGATAAAAGATTAACTATAAAACTGTCATTCTAACAATTGTCAAACTAACTTTTTTGTTACCTTACAGGGTCATATATACAATTCTACATCCCGCATCAAAAACAGAAAAGAAAAAAAGTCTTGGTTAGGGTATGCTCAGGTAGGAGAATACATAAAACAAAAAACATAAAAGAAATAACTTAATATTTAATTCAAATGTAGCACAGTTTAGGATAGCTTTATACAAGTATTACATCGTTCCTTTCTATCTGGCTGTAAAGTAATAAAGCCAGTCCAGTGTAGTTAAAAATTCTGTTGTGGATAGGGAAGAGACCTTTTTTCTTTCTTTTTTTTTTTTTTTTTTTTTTCTTTTTATGCTGGCAGATAGAAAAGGGATAATGGCAGTGTCCACTGTAGCCAGACTATATTGCAATATTATCTCTAAAATTTGAAGATCTCGCACTGTTTTGTTTCTGAATTCTGTAATAAAACTTAATACATTTTGTATTTCTCTTTTAGGCAATGCAAAAAAATATTAAAAGCATGGCTTTGCAGTTATAAAGCAGTACAACACTGTTTTAGACTATTGTATTGGAAAGCTCAATTACTATTTCTAATATAACCAAAAAATGGCATGTTTAGTTACTAGTAGGTTTTCTTTCAGTACTGTTTTACTTCTTTCTTTTTGAACTATATTCTTAGCAAGATTTATAACATCTTCATCATTTTGAGCTCAAATAATCCTGTGATTTCCTTACCGCTTTGTGAAACTGCTGATTTACTCAGTCTTGCATCTTTTAAATTAAATACTTCTATTAAAAATATATTAAATTTATTCCATTTGTACAGTACATCATCTTTTGTTTAACATTTTAACAAATATATTATCAAAATATGTATTAACACAAAATATCAAAGCAGGAAGATGTTTTCCGTCTGTAGGATTTTTCTGTCTATTGCAGAGGAATGTGGTCAACACAATCTTCACTATTTCTAAATTTCTTTTCCATAGACAGCGTTGTCTGTATTTCATATTTGTACTACTCAAACCTCCCAGGTTGGCATCTGAAGAAACTTGTGATCCAGCCTGGGAGAGTACATATGTGTACAGGATGGTCCATGGGCACTCCGCAGAAGTACTCTATACTTGGGCTACTGCTATGTACGGGGCTTCTCCAGGAGGTGAAGAGATGCTGTTCTTAGGGAAACCATGGAGGATGAAATCTATAGTTGTGAAGTATCTCCCTCACACAGCCTGCAAAGGTTGAGAGGAGGAACGTTACCACAACACAAATTATTGGCTGTAACCATGTGTGTTGGGGTTGCTGTCATCAGAATTACTGTGTCTTGTGGAGATATCTTTACTCTGTAGTGCTTGGGGAGAAAAGAAATACATTGAATCTATTTTTTTTGTCTGTAAAAGTGATTTTTACCTAGTAGGTGACACTGTGGTATAAATAGGAATACATAACCGTAAACAACACTTAAAAATTCCATTAACCTTTTAATACATCTACATTCACGTCTCTAATACACAGATTTGAACAGTTGATATTGTAATTGCTATTGTAATTGCATCTTATTTCTATGAAGCGAATACTGGAGTGGGAGCAAATGGCTTCCAGAGCACAATGTCACCGTGCTGGTGCACAAGGAAGTAGGAATTCCAGAGTGTATTCAACTCAGTTTGCATTAGCATTAGCATAGAGAATAAGGTGTGAACCTGAAGATGAGAAAAACTTGATTTTGAAAACAAATAGCTAAAGAGAAAAAAAGTAAATGATTTTCAGTTTGATAATATTCCTTTAAAAGTTTTTATGAAGGTTATACTTTCATTCTAATATGTTTTTTGTTTTTAATTTACCAGAGTTATTTGTTGTATAGAGATGTGAACAATCACACTATGACAGCCATAAGAATAAACCCTGAAACCTTGGAACAAGATGGTACAGTCACTTTGCCAGGTACGAAATTCTAGACATTACCAAGAGTGGTGGGAATACTTTTTAAGAGAGCTTTCACACAATACCCTGAAGATCAACAGAAAAGGGCTCTGACAGAGAAGTAATTCATGGATTTTAAGGTCAGAAAGGATAGTTGTCACCAAGTCTGACCTCTAAATAATTTTGGCCATATTATTTCACCCAGACATTCCTACGTCTATTCCACCAGCTTGGTGAAACTAGAGCATAACTCTAAGGCTGTGTACACACTACAGCTTGCTTTGGTATAAGTATTGTTGCTCAGAGGTGTGAATAAGCCACCCCCCTGAGTGATGTAAGTTACACTGACCTGACTGCCAATGTGGACAGTGCAATGTCAGTGGGAAGGGCTTCCTGGCTGCAGAATTTGGGCATTGCTCATGATGTGCAGCAGGCCATAGAGGATTTGCTCTTCAGTGGCCAAGCGATGCTTTCAGACAAGGTAGACGACACTCTGCACTCCTTCAAGGATTCTATGGCTACCCTACATTCCTTGGGTGTGTGTAAGCTGGCGGTGTAATGGTGCTACTACAGTGATCAGCAGCAGTATTGTCCACAGGACATATTTGGGCAGCCTTTCCTGCCCCAGAGACAGTGGGACTGCCCCAGATAATGGTATAGATCCCATAGGAGAAGGCAGTCTGGTCTGGTGTTCATTCAGTCTACACGCCCTCCCCTTGCATGTCCCAAGTGCCCATATTGACTGCTTGGTTCAGAGAAGTGTTCCAGTCGGCTGTTGTGCTTTCACAATGCTTGGGGCTCTGTCACCACTGACAGCAGTATCCTAAGCACCAGCAGACTGCTATGCCATCTAGTTCCTGTCCATCCGTCTCCACCCATCTTTCATGGACCCTCTCACAAGATACTGCTTGTCAAGCAGGTTTGCTCTCTGCTGGCTTTGGGAGCGGTGGAGGAGGTTCTGTTGGGACACCGGAGTCATGGCTTCTATTCCCAGTACTTTGTGGTTCCCAATGCAAGGGAGGATCCATTCTTGATCTTTGCCGCTTCAACAAATACATCTATGAGATTCTGAATGCTCATTTTATTGACTGTCCTCCCCACGTTGTCTTCGAACGACTGGTTGACTGCCCAGGAACTTCAGAATACCTATTTTCATGTGGCTATTTTTTCAGGCCATAGAAAATTCCTTCGATTTTATTGTAGCAGAGTTCCATTTTCAGTATATGGTGCTTCCATTTGGCCTATCTTCTGCCCCTTGGGTTTCTACCAAAGGCATGGTTGTCGTGACAGCATATCTTAGGAAGAAAGGACTCCATATCTTTCCATATCTGTATGATTGGTTACTGTGGGGCAGGTCGAGAAAGGAAATTTTCTCATGTCGCCACTACACTGTGCTTGCTTGATCGTCTGGGTCTCATCCTAAACATTAAGAAATCAACTTTGGTTCCCACTCAGATAATCAAGTTCATTGGGGCTGGAATAGGCTCTGAGTTCGAGAGCATTTCTGCCAACAGTCAGTTTCTGGTGATTCACCACCTTTGAATCAGTCTGCAGTCTCAGCCTTCCCATACAGTTCAGCTGTGCTCCTGGGCCACATATCTGCTTGCACGCTGGTGGTCTATTTTGCAAGATTGCCTTCATCCCATCCAAATGTGGCTCAGGACGGTTTACTATCTGACTCTTCACCCCCTGGACAGGTTGGCCTGCCTTCCTCAACTGGTCCTCGACTCCTTGCAGTGGTGGACGCTTCCAGAGAACATTTGCCAGGGTGTTCCCTTTGACTGGCCCTTATCAACCAGGTCTGTTGTCACCGACGCCCCCCTGAGGGATTGGGGTCCCCCTGGGGTCACTGAAAGTTCAAAGTCTCTGGTTGGAGCAAGACTCCTCTCTGTATATCAACATTCAGGCCATCTACAATGCATGTCACACTTTATTGGACTGTATCAGGGTCTCAGTGGTTCACATATTTACCAACAATTTCACCGCAGTGTATTATCTGAACAAGGAACGGGGTGCATACTCCTGGATGCTCTGCCAAGAGGCAGTCATGTTGTGGCAGTTCTATATTGAGGAGAGCATTACTCCATTAGCCAATCATTTCCCCAGGGTCCAGAATCATCTCTGACCACCTCAGCAGGAATTTTTCTCTGCGTCACAAGTGGTCTCTGAAGACTAGTGTTTTCTGGCTCATCTTTGCAGCTTTGGGCATCCCAACAATTGATCTGTTTGCTATGAGGGATAACAGGAAGTGTCATCTGTTCTGCTCTTGAAGGGTCCTCTGTCCAGGCTCCCTGTCCCATGCTTCCCATCTCAGCTGGCAGTCAGCTCTCCTCTAAGCTTTTGACCCGATCCTGATCATCCCACAGGTCATCCTCAAGCTGAAGGTGGGTCGAGCCAAGTTCTCATTGGTGTGGCTGAGGAGTGCTGGTTCTCCGACCTTCTTGCACTATCAGTTCAGCCTCCCATCCTGCTTCTCCTCCATCCTGACCTAATTACTAAGTATTATGGCCATACCTTGGATCCCATCCTCAGCTCCCAGCAACTAACGGTGTGGCTGCTTCATGGCTAAATGAGGAGGAAGAGCAGTGTTGGGTGGTTGTTCAGCAGGTCCTACCCAACAATAGAAAACTCTCTACCAGAACAGCCTATTCAGCGAAATGGAAGCGATTTTCAGTGTGGTCATTAGCCTTTGGAGTTCAACTTACGCTGGCTTCTATCCAGAACATCTTGGAGTACTTGCTGCAATTAGTCATTGGGACTTGCATTTGGCTCACTGTCAGTGCATCTCACAGTAATATGCGTGTTTCAGCTCCCATTCAGGGAAGATCGGTCTTCTCCAATACCATAGCAACAAGTTTCTTAAAAGGGCTTCTTCATCTCCATCTTCCAGTCTGAGAGCCAGTTCCTTTGTGGGACATTACCATGGTCCTAGGAGCTTTAATGGGACCTTCGTTCGATCCCCTGGAATCTTGTCCCTTTCAGGTTTTGTGTCGGAAAACTGCATACTTGATTGTGTTAACATCCACAAGGAGTATGTGTGAGTTGCAGGCTCTGATGGCAGAGTCTCCTTACACACAGTTCTCAAAGGACAAGGTGCCTTTATGACCACAGCCTGAGGCAAACACTTAGCATAAATTTTTTTTAGCACAAATGGGTAAAGATTGGCCAAGATATAAACAACTAAAAACAAACTATTACAATGGGAAATGTCAGGCAACCTTAATAATAATTGTGCTACCAATACTGATTTAAAAAAAAAAAAAAATCTAGTTGAGTGGCCTTCTCCTTAAAGCTACTGGCTCCAATAAAATGTTTTTACTTAAAATTGCAAGATTAAAATCGAACATGTTATATATTAAGGATATAAACGTGTTCATAGTAGTCTGGGTTACCCATCACATATAGACTGCTCTTGTGCTAAGCATTTAGTATTGTGGAAACCCCCTTTGCTCCAGATACTGTATGGTTTAATAATTATAGAAGAAGATAGTAGTAAACATTGCATTTTTTGGGAAGTTTTTGTGCACATTCATTATTAAAACATGAAAAGAAAAAATGTTGGAAAGAAAAATCCTAGTAAAGAACAACCTGTAAAAACTCTAGTTTGTATTCTGCAAAAATGGGCTCTTAAATATGATTGCTTTTTGGGCAATCTCCTTTAACACCAATGATAATGCTTTGGCAAAGGTACAGAATAGAATGTCTTTAATTGAGGTGAATTAATGCAGAATACTTAATTTTTTCCTTCCTACACAGATTGCCATACTGAAGGGCAGAACATCCTTTTCACTGATGGAGAGTACATTAATCAGATAGCAGCTTCTAGAGATGTAAGTATTCAATGTATAGAGTAGACTTTTTTTTTAAGCCAACAAAAATGTCACTGAACTAAGTGGTTGTCTTCCAGATAAAAAGAGGGACTCCTTTTGGCTAGCGTAGATAAAGGCAAAAACACATAGCTAGAGAAAATGAAAAATTGCCAGGCATCTGTCAAGGGCTTAGCTTTCATACTACTTCATCTTCAATAGTGGCAAAACATTCTTTTCAGACGTATATTTTACAATCGGTTTGGTAGCTCTGCTTCTGTACATGAGATTCTGTGGGCTGAATAGTTTTGGTTTTGTTTATTTTAATGTGGCTGGCTGGACTTCCTTGCCATTAGGTCATGCTGTATGAGAGTATATTTTCAAGTAATTTGAGTGATGCTTTTCAGTAAAGCATGTTCTGTTTCAAAAGAACACTGAGGCTAACAGGGCATGCATACCTTAACTATTGTCCCTTTCGGAGTTTCTTCAGTTTATGATGATTTCCGCATATTTCTTTCAAAAACAGGTTTCCTTCAGATAAGGTAGTAAAAAATGGTACACTTAATGTGATGAATTGAATTCCAGTGTGACATTTGGGAATGGTATCAGGTTTCATGTTCTGTTGTTGAAGAAATGATGGATAATTGTTGATTTCATTAGAGGCAGCATTGTCTTGCTTGGCAGGAGAAGGGGAAACAATCTAATAGCAAAACCATGATTGGCTGCTCATCCTATAGTAAAATTAAATACGGTAAACAAACATTTGGTTTTTAAAGCCCCATACACAAATTCATTGATTCAGTCCTCTGGGCGAGACCTTTCAGCAGGGACTGCTATTAATATGGAAAGGGTTTATCTTGTGAAAAATGAGTTAAGCAATGAGTTAAGTGATCTAGGTGTTCTCTTCCTGACTCTGCCATGGATTTCCTGTGTAACTGTTGCAGTTCATTTAACCTTTGCTTCAGGTTCCAATCTGTAAAAAGTGGTCCTTATACTTCTTTTCTTTGAAGAGATCTTAAGGTATAACCTCCTGATGTTTGTTTGTAAAGTGGTTGACTGCAAGGCATTAAGTACAAAGTATTATATTACTATTAGGAATATCTACCTTCATGGATAATCCTTTAAAAATAGTTACCTACCCTGATGGATTTTCTATTGGGCATACCTACAGATACTTCATCCTCAAATGTGAATTTCATTTTTGGTGGTTTTTTATACTGTAGGAACAGAATGTGGGGAAAGGTGTTGGTTCCAGATCCTCCTTTCATTCATGTAACTGAAAATTGACTTCAGTACACAAGTATCAAACTTCCTTTATGAAATGTGCATGAAATAGAAACATTTTGTAGGTGTAAAACTCTAATCTGTAATTAACATTCAATCCAAACTTCCCTAAAGTGAAAAGCTGTTAGTATGTGATTAAGTGGCCTTGTCCATTATAAAGAATCTGGAGATGTAAAGTCTGGACCTAGATACAAAGCTGAACTTCCTCAAAGTTTGGGGAGGTTTGTCTATGGGCTTCTATTTCAGATCTGTTTTGTGTATTTACGTGATAGCATGTCTTTTTGTTTTTTGCTATGCCAAGTTCTTGATGGTAGTGTTCATGTGGAATAGTTTGTACCATATTTAAATTTTGTGTGTGATCTTTTCCAAATGGCAACTGAGGAAACTCATCTAGAATCATTGAATATCAGGGTTGGAAGGGACCTCAGGAGGTCGTCTAGTCCAACCCCCTGCTCAAAGCAGGACCCATCCCCAGACAGATTTTTGCCCCAGATCCCTAAATGGCCCCCTCAAGGATTGAACTCACAACCCTGGGTTTAGCAGGCCAATGCTCAAACCACTGAGCTATCCCTAATATTCTACTTTATTATATTTTAAAACACCTTCTAATTTTCAAGTTTTTTAAAAAAGTAATGCTTTTAATCCCCCCCCCCCCCCCCATTTTCAGCAGTAAAAATGGAAGAATGGATTGAACTTCACATTGCACAGATTGATTTGACTTATTTGAATATACCACTGAATTTTTTTAGGAGCTGAAAATTGGAGTAGGATAGCTTGTTGAATACTTGTAGTCTTTAACACCTACATTCCTTTAATCTCCGATGTCAGTGTAGTCAGTCCTCTGATTCTTATCTAACATTTCTCTTTCCTTGTATGCTATTTTGCTGTTAAGAAGAAAAATTAAGTTGGTATGAGGGGAAAAACCCAATTGTATAGGTTGTGACACAAATAGATCAGTTTTGATTCTAATCTTGATTCATTTCTATTTGAGGAGTGCAAACAGATCTGTAATATGTATCCTGAAATGTCTATGGACAACAGTGACAAAAGTACCCCAAAAAGTCATGTTACAGTTTTCATGTTAGCATAAAAGTATGCGTTTTGTGTTATCTGACCGTGTTAAGGTATTTGTAGCAAGAGAAGTATCAGACTCTGACCATTTTGTTGCTTTTCTTAAGCACACTTACTACTTAGCTGTTATGAAATGAACCAGAAAATGTTTACTTAAAGCCTTTTAGTAAACATACACTGTGAAGTTGCCAAGACTAAAAATTGGTCAGCATGACTTTTGCCCCATGGAAGAAACAAAACATCCATACCCTATTCTAAGATAACCAATAAACATACCACTGAATGAATTTCAGAGTAACAGCCGTGTTAGTCTGTATCCGCAAAAAGAAGAACAGGAGTACTTGTGGCACCTTAGAGACTAACAAATTTATTAGAGCATAAGCTTTCGTGGACTACAGCCCACTTCTTCGGATGCATATATCACTGAATGAATAAACATTAAAAGACAACGTGTGCCATGGTTTTATGAGTTTCAATAGTTTGTTTCTCTTGATTTGGTTTTTAATACATTTGAAACAGAAGTTATCGTATGAAAAAGTATGCTTTTTAAGTCTATCTCTTCAGGTCTGTCTGTCTCTAAAACATTTTACTTGTCTTTTATTCTTTTTACACTCTTTCACCAATTATTAGTCATTTTTCTACCCTAAAAAAACCCCGTAATTTTGTCTGTGTGTTACCTACTGATTTGTTTTGAAGGATGACTGGAGATGCACAGTATACTCTTTGCAGGGTGAGATTAAACCAGACTTGTGCCACAGAAACTAACTAAAATAATTGTTTAATGGTTTAAATGGGTATTTTATTTGTTACAGGATGGCTTTGTAGTTCGAATATTTGCAACAAGTACGGAACCAGTATTGCAACAAGAACTGCAGCTTAAACTTGCTAGAAAGTGCTTACATGCCTGTGGTATCTCATTATTTGATCTGGAGAAAGACTTGCACATTATCAGTAAGGCTTCATTTTGTTATGTCTTCTTTCAACATTATTAGTGGTTTATAGTACAAACTTGGTACTATAATTCAAACAAATAAATAAAAGGGGAGAGGAGAGGAGGGGTAGGTCAGTGGTTTGAGCATTGGCCTGCTAAACCCAGGGTTGTGAGTTCAATCCTTGAGGGGCCATTTAGGGATCTGGGGGGAAAAACAAAACAAAAAAGAAACTGTCAGGGACAGTACTTGGTCCTGCTAGTGAAGGCAGGGGACTGGACTCGATGACCTTTCAAGGTCCCTTCCAGTTCTAGGAGATAGGATATCTCCATTAATTAATTTATTTATTTTAATTTAAAAGTGAACGAGAACAAGTAAGGGGAGCAGCAGTGGTCTTTTCAGACTGACAGCTCCATTCAAGAGTGGTGGAAACTCCCTAAAAGTGGGGGGACCACCAGCACCTGAACCGCCCCTTGTGCTGCCCCTTCTCCAAGATCCCGCCCTGTTTCTTCTCCCTGAGGCTGTGCTCCTGCGCTGCCTCTTTGCTCCAAGACCCCACCCCCCACTTGCTCCTCTCCAATCCCACCCTGGTGCCATGCTCGCTCTCCCCCGTTCTCCCACCCCGTTCCAGTGTCCCTGGCTCCATTACAAGTATACTGATGACTACTAACATGGACCTTCATAGTTCTTAAACCCATACCCATCTTGGTTTGTAGCAATCAACTTTATCCTATGTAAAAAAGGATTGTTGTTGAAAATAACACTATCCATGCCTCTACACTTGGAATCCATTTGGATTTTAAGTGAAACATAGCTGTCCTCTTGGAATTGGTTTAGAACTTTCCCATTGTAGTGAAAGTAATTAAAGGTATACTTTGTGAAAATGTTCATGGAAAATATAATTTCGATTTTTGCTCTGATTTTTTTCCCTATAATTAAAAGTATAATTGTAAACTTGAAATTTCATTTCACTTGGATTAGTTCACGTTGAAAGAAAGCTTTCGTGAACTAATTTTTTTGTGAGGTTCTCATCATATTGTCAATTGACGTCAATGACAAAATCTGCTTCTACTTCAACCATGCAGGATGAGGTACATAAGGAAAAACTTATCTTTAAAACCAACTACATATAAATTGCATACCTAACTTACATCTTGTTGTGCTCTCAGGTACAGGGTTCGATGAGGAGTCGGCTGTTCTTGGTGCAGGAAGAGAATTTGCACTAATGAAAACTGCTAGTGGAAAGGTATTAGAAATATTTCATTATTGATATATTAAATTGCATAAATAATATGCTACCGGATCTTGTTATGGAAATTAGATTTGATATATTGGTTTTGAAAAAAAAGATTCATTTCTGCTTCTAAAAATATATTATGCTATTGTACATTGGCAGTTGACTATAGTTTTTATATATTTACTTTCACTGTGATGTAGACAAGACAAACCAATAAGATTAAGTAGTGTTCATATAGCAATTTAATTTTTTATGACTTTCTACTAAACAAAATTATAGCAACAATAATTACTGGATTATTCTTTTATTAACCAAATGTCATATGTCCACATTTTTTCAGTCCTATCAAAATTAGTACTAAATTATAAGTAAAGCCTATATGTTCTTACTCAGTATGTCTGTGTAGTTGAATGTATACAAAACTTGCCTTAAAATTTACTCTAACTTTGTCATCTACTTAATCTCAGTGTTGTTAAAGCAGCTTCTGGCTTTTCTAAATGAAAAGTGCTCCTCAGCTGGAATCCAAAGGAATGTCTAGAGTTATTGCTGGGACAGAGGGAAGGGCCATAAAATGATGTAATTGCTTTAACGGCGGTAGCACTATTAGTTACAGCAGTGGTTCTCAACATATTTATCATTGTGAGTTGCATATGCGGCCCACAGTGTGTTACATGGGTTGCAGGTTGAGAACCACATCATCCCTCCCCCCACAAGCTCCCCACAGTCCCCTATGCCCAGAGCCCCCTGCCCAGAGACTCCTCCACACAGTGGGCCCAGGAGCGGAGCCCTGGGTGTGGGGCCAGACAGCCGGACTCCGCCCCTGCTGCACACCTAAAACCTGGGGCTGCTGTAGCACTCCCACAAAACCCTAGTTCCCAGTGCCCTCCACTGCCTCACTGCCCAGAATCCCCCCCCCCCCGGCAACCTGCCCAGAGACCCACTATCCCACACTGTGCCCCCCTTGGCACTCACTAGCCCCCTGCTGGCAGGAGCGCTCCAGCAGGCTGCCTGATGCTGTTCCCTCCCTTAGCCAACCCCACCCCCTTTCAGATCAGAGCCGCAAATTTTGAGGTTTTTTTAGCACACAACTGAACCACAGCTGTCTGCTAATTGGGCCGCGGTTTGAGAACCACTGAGTTATAATGTTGCATAGTAATTGTAAACGGATTTTTAAAAATTCTTGCATATATGTTTGAGATATTTTTCCTAATGAGTAGCTAAGAAACAGTCTTTAGACCCTAAATGTACTTTCTTAGCTGTACTATCAAATAATTTTATTTTTATGTCATAATTTAAGTTTTGTGTTTACAAAAAAAGGGTTGGGTAGGGGTGAAGGAGAGATTACAAAGCATACAGTGGATCAAATGCTTCCTAGTGCGGAAGGTCTGTGCAACATCCTTTTCACCACTAAATTGGTTAGCAGAGCTTTGTCCATATGCTTTCTGGACTGGTGAGTCTCACTCAATAAGTGTAGACATATTTTCATGAATTTTTTTTACGTGTGAATGAAAGCAGATATTTTTATAGATAGGGATTTTAAACAGTTTTGTAATGGTGGAATTCGATACACTACTTTAAATAGTTTTACTTTTTAGTTCTTGTGAGGTATCACAATGATCAGTTTATCTTCAGTCCAAATTGGATGAAGTGAAGAAAAGAAACACCACAGATGGCGAAAAGTGAATTAAACTTGAAAAATTCTCTTCAGTTTTAAAAAGCTTTTTTGTTTACTTAATAATTTGTAAAATTTAGTAACTCAAAATGGATTTCAATGTGATTAGTTCAATTTTTTGTATCTTGTCAGTGCCCTTTTAAGAAAGTAATATCAATGCAGATTTTTGATTGGAATACTAACTTTTAAAGAGGCTGGTATTTTTAAATGGGAATCCTGAGCAACTCCATGAGAACGGTTTAGTTCAAATTGTATGTCTAAAATCAACCTTTATTGTGAGGTTTAAGTCTTGTGCAAATAAGCTGTTATTTATTTAATTTGTTTACCTACAAATGCTAGTTACTTCTACAAACCTTCTTTATGCTGTGTGGTTCTTCACAAGTTCTTAACAGGTTGCTTGTTGCTGTATGTTTAGAGTTTAAACCTGATGCTTTCTCTTGTACCCACAGTTGGCTTAAGCCTATTCCTCGTGGTTAGGAAGGTTAGCTCAGCTCAGTGGAAACTATTTTCACTTTTCTCAGAGATACACTGCATATTAGCTGATGTCTGTGGTCTAACTGGAAAAGTCAGCTTGGGAAAACATTTTATCTTGGTTACTGTTTGTCTGACCTTGTGTATTACCTATTTTGATTTCTCCAGTTTGGACAACGGTTTAGTTTTTTTCACTCCTGTTCATATTGAACAGTTTAGGGAGATATTTTATTTCCTTAAGGGTAGGTCTACACTTACCCGGTAGTTCGGCGGCAAGCAAATCGAACTTCTGGGTTCGACTTATCGCATCTTGTCTGGACGAGATAAGTCGAACCCGGAAGTGCTCACCGTCGACTGTGGTACTCCAGCTCAGCGAGAGTCGTACGTGAGGTCGACGGGGGAGCCTGCCTGTCGCGTCTGGACCGAGGTAAGTTCGAACTAAAGTACTTCGAACTTCAGCTACGTTATTCACTGATTATTGCGTGCCTTAGTTCGAATTGGGGGGTTAGTGTAGACCTGCCCTAAGATCAGAGTTCTGGTTTTGGCAAGGTAGTTTGAACCTTTGAAAATGGACATAAAACTTACAAATCCAAATTGTTTGAGTCACAAAGATTTGACCATGTAAAAATAAAAGTTGCTCAATCTGGAATCTTTTCAAATGAAGGAGATTGCAAATGAATTTTGAAGTGGTTCTTTCAAATGTACAAAATGTCCAAAAATATACAGTCCATGTATTGTCAAAATAAATAGTATGCCTCCCCCACCAAATCTCATTGAACTACCTGTAAATTGCTCTTTATAATGCTGCTAAAGTTGTATTAGAACCAGGGGTCCTAGTTTTCTGTGATTTAAAAAAAACAAACAAACAAAAACAAAACACCAAATGGTCCAATTAAAAAAAAAAATTGCCTTTTTCCGCTGTTAAAATGAAACGCTGAACTTTAGTTTCCTTAGCCACAATACATACAGGTATTAGTTGAACAGAATGTTTTATTGATATATTTACGATTTTTAAGCAAGTTTGAAACTACAAATGTCATCAACCATAATAAAATTAATGGAATGAGCTAGTCACAGTGCATTGTTTCTTTACTGTTGTCGATGGCCCTGCTGTTTCAGCCTCTTGTTTTCATTTCTTTTCATTCAGTTTGTTTAGTGCTTTCCATGTGTTCTACAATTGTCTGCCTTCGAATGTAATCTACAGCCTTGCTGCATACAGAACAGCACATTGCCACCAATGTGAAATTTGTCTAGCCCATTACCATTGACACTGTCTTTAGGGGTGATTTTTAAAGTTTTCTACAACTTTTCATAACTTTAACTACATCTGGAGGCTGAAGTGAAATTTGAGATGTGCATCCAGTGCATTGGAGCCGGAGACCTTTGCCTAGCAGTACCCGTAGAGGGGTGGCACTCGCACCTTGTAGCTGTGGCCCCTTCTCTGGTTACATTAAGTGGCACTTCCCCAACACCCCTTAGTTCCTTCTTACTGCTTGTGGCTGGAGTTGGAGCTCTGTGTGATTGTAGTCTCACCACTTTGCACTTAATCTTTATTATGCATAGTTAGTGTGTGTTAGTGATTGTAGTTAGTATTAGTTGCTATATAGTGTTCCCGGTGATGCCCTCATCTGGGTTTAAGCATTGCCGTTCATGTGGAGGAATGATCTCGAACAGCAGCTCCACATGTGGTGCTTGCTTTGTCTTGGCAAGGCACACCTTAAAAAGCATAGATCATTCAAGGAGAGGACTCAAGTGGCACGGGAGCTTTGCCTCAAGCAGCACCTGCTTGAACAGGCCATGTGACATGATCTGGTACTGAGGCTCTCCTTGGGCCAGAGAGCAACCTTGGGCTTGGAGAGTGCTGCTGTCTCTTGTTCTGGGGCAGGTGCCTCTCTGAAGAGGCTCAGGAGCCTTTCTCTGTCTTCTTGCCAAAGAAGAGGACTCATAAGACCAGTTATGATGGCTCCAGGTTGTGGGGCAACTCCTCTGCCTCCCCCAGAAAGAGCACAGACTGATGAAGGGCTGGCTCTGGTGTGAATGATGGCGCAGGTACCTCTAACCCTTCCCAGTACCGAGTAGGATATTGTTTTGGTTCTGGCCTCCGGATGTCCTTTGAATTCGGTACCAACAAGGGCGAGGCCGTACTAACAGTATCTACTTCATCAAAGTACCAGACTGTGGCGGAATTGCCCTTCCTTTCGGGCCCATCCTTGTTGCTGGTCCAAGATTTTACAAGTCGAGTACCTTCGATAGCCCCTCCAAAGGAGTTTGCCACCAATCATTGGGCCCCTTGGCACTGTACCCAAGATGCTTCTCTCCTGGTGGCTGGGATGGGTATGCTACCGGAATCAGTACCTTGGTACTGGGACCCTCTGTGGCGCCGCTACAGTTGATGCCGCAGATGCTTCCATGGCAACTGTCACCACCCTCAACATCAATGCACTTGGGTACGCAGGGGCTGATGCTGCCTGCGTTACCAGCACGGTTGGTACTGATAGTGCCGCCTTCATCGGGGGCACCGATTCCTGCTTCATTTTGGGTGATGGATGAATTGGATTGCCTTTTGGCTCCCTTGGGAATTGCTCCACTCATGTCTCTGAGATCACAGGACTCTTCTGCTTCTGAGTTGGGGTCATCCTTCTCCTGCTCTGCTTCACCTGACAAGATCTGAAGCCTGCCAGTGGACTAGTATGGCAGCCGGGGTTGATGTATCCCCTGGGACCAGGATGGAAGTCCCTGGCCCGACACCAACTGGCCACCAATGCCCTATCCATATCAGTGGCCACCTTGGAGATAGTGGAATGCTCCTCGTTAGTGGAGATGTCATTCCTGGTCCCTTTCAAAGGCAAGATTGACAATGGTGGCTGCAGATCAGCTGCAAATTCAGACATCAGTGGTTTTCCTCACTGCAGAGCTGCTGGACTCCTTCTGTCTGGGTATGTCATTCCAGGAGCAAGAGCTGGTTTGGCTCAGCCAAGAGCTTTGACTTCATCTCCAGATGATGCAGTGCTTCCTGGTTTGTCCTCCCCTTCTATTCTGGAGGACTTTATGGCATACCAGGACCTTTTTAGCTGCATCCAGGCAGTGTTTCTCCAGGAAAATACACACACACTGGATGTTCTACAGCCCTCTGTCCCTGAGAGAGTGGCCCTTTGGAGTAATAATGCGCCCCTCGAGCTGTTGAGAGCCCTGTGGAGTACACTGGCCTCAGTAGCACTGGTGGCTAAGTGCATGGAAAAGTGCTACTTTGTTCCTGTGCAGGGATTTTAAGGGTTTTGTTCCCATCTGTCCCTGAATTCTCTGGTTATAATGGCAATGAATGATCGGGCCTGGCAGAGTAAGTTCAAGTCCATCCTTGAGGATAGAAACTCTATACTTTTATTGTCCCAACAAATCAACAAGCTTTGCTGTACAAATTTGATTTTCTCAACTGGTCAGCAGTGTCCAAGTTTGTGGACCAGTTGCTCAAGGGCTTGCGTGAGGAATTTAGGGTGTTTGTCACAGGAAGCTGGTTGGTGGCCAAGACATCACTGCAGTCCCTCCTTGACATTGCAGGTGCTTCAGCCAGGGTTACGCCCTCTGTGGTTACTCTGAGGAGAGCTTACTGGCCATAAAACTCTGGGATCACTCTGGATGTCCAGCAAGCCATTGAGGATTTGCCTTTTGACATCCAGACCTAGTTCTTGGACAAGACTGTTGACCCTTTTTGCACTCCTTTAAGGATTCCAAGGCTACCTGGAGGTCCTTTAGGGTGTATATACAGCCCATGCAGAGACACCACTATGGGGTTCAGCAACAGTATCACCCGCAGCCCTTCTCCCTGAAGCAGGGCGACTACTCCAGAAAGAGGGGTAGGTCTCACAAAAGGAATCACTCAGGTGTGGGGTTCAGTTAGTCCATGCCTTCACCTGGCACTTGCTAAGCAGCCATTTTGAGTGCTTGGTCCAGAGCACTGTTCTAATTATTGCTCTACTCTCATCGTCCCCATGTCCCTTTGGGGACAAACTGTCCCATTTTTACAATGCGTGGGACTTAATTACATCTGACAGCTATGTTCTAGACACTGTCAGAAGGGCTATGCCATCCATTTCCTCTCCATGTGACCTCCATATCCCCCTATTCCTCTTCAGGGACCCGTCTCACAAAACACTGCTCATTAAGCAAGTCAGCCCTCTGCTGACGTTGGGAGTGGTGGAGGAAGTTCTGCTAGAACACCGGGGTCACGGCTTCTACTCCTGGTACTTCCTGATACCAAAACCCAAGGGTGGGATAAGACCTATTGTTGACTTTCGCGGCCTCAACATATTCATCAAATACATGAGGTTCAGCATAGTCACTCTATTGGCTTTCTTCCCCGTGCTGTCTCAGAAGACTGGGTCTGGATCACAGGATGCTTACTTTCATATGGCGATTCTAACGAGCCACAGGAAACTTTCTTTGTTTGTGGTAGAAGAACATTTAGCCTCTTTTCTGCCCCCTGACTTTTCACCAAATGCTTTGCTGTGATCATGGCATATCTCAGGAGGAAAGGAATCCATATTTTCCTGTACCTCGACAATTGGTTACTGAGGGGCGGCTCTAGAGAGGAGGTTCTCGCCAGTGTCACGATCACGTTGTCTGGGCTCTACCAACTGGGGCTCATTTTAAACACCAGAAAGTCATAGTTGGCTCCCACTCAGAAAATTGAGTTCGCTGGCGCCCTGTTAGATTCCATGAGGTCGAGAGTGTTCCTCCAACCAGCTGCTTCCAGGCAATTCAACAACTCTTCCTCGGTCCGTAAACTCAGCCCTCCACAACAGTCAGGATGTCTCTGAGCCCGTTGGGACATAGGTGGTCTAGTTAGCCAAGTTGTCCCTTCACTCTCTTCATATGTGGTCTCAGGATGGTCTACTGCCCTGCCTTACATTCTCTGGATAGATTGGTTTGTGTTCCTCCACTAGTCCTAGACTCTTCCTTGAGCTGTTCAGCGTCCCTGCGCAATGTGTACTGAGGAGTCCCCTTCACTCAGCCCTCTCCAACCAAGTTATTGGTTACTGATGCCTCCCTTTTGGGTTGGGGGGAGGGAATGCATCTGGACTCTGTGTGCGCAGAGCCTGGGGTTGGAACAGGAAACCTCACTCCATATCAACATTTGAGCCATCCACAATGCATATTGTGCCTTCCGGGACTGTATCAGACACTAAGTGGTTCACATACTCCCCAATGATACTACTGCGATGTACTATGTGAACAAACAAGGAAGAGCACTTTCCAGGTTACTCTGCCCCGAGGCCATCAACATGGGGCAATTCTGCATCGAAAAAGATATCCGTACGATAGCAGTCCACTTGTTGGAGATGCAGAATTGTCTTGTGAACCATTTCAGCAGGTTTTTCTCTGTGAGCCATGAGTGGTCCCTGATGGCGAGTGTTCTCCAGATCATCTTTGCGATGTGGGACATCCCCACGATTGACCTGTTTTGAGGAAAAACAGAAAGTGTTGCCTATTCTGTTCTGGGGTGTGGGTGGGGAGCTCAGCATGGGCTCCCTCTGATGCTTTCCACTGCAGCACATAGTCAACTCTGTTGTACACATTTCTCCTATTCTGATCATTCCTCTGGTCATCCTCAAGCTCAAGGTGGATCGGGACAAGCTCATCCTAATTGCTCTGGTGTGGCTGAAACAGCCCTGGTTCACGTACCTCCTTGTTCAGGCTCCCATACCGCTTCCTCTCCTTCCTGACCTGCTCACTCAGAACCATGGCCACACCCTCCATCATGTGATCAGCTCCACGCACTTTATGGCGTGGCTGCTGCATAGCTGAATGAAGAGGTAGAGTAGTGCTTGGTGGCTGTCCAGCAAGTCTGACTCAACAGTAGGAAGTCCCCCACTAGGAAAGCCTACTTAGTGAAGTGGAAGAGGTTCTTGGTGCTGTTCTTTGCCTGCGGGACCCAACCAACAGGGACTTCCATCTAGGACATCTTGGAGTATCTACTACATCTTTAGAAATCAGGCCTTAACCTCAGTTCACTGAGAGTGCATTTGGCAGCAATATCAGTGTTTCATCTCCTTATTTAGGAGAAATCAGTTCTTTCTGATGCCATGGTGATGAGATTTCTGAAAGGGCTTATCCACTTACATAATCAGGTCCGAGAGCCAGTCCTGTTGTGGGACCCAAATGCAGTTCTGGTGGCTCTAATTGGCCCTCCATTTGAGCTGCTTGCATCCTGTCCCCTGCCCCTCCTGTTTCCGAAAACTGCATTCTTGATAACCATTACATCTGTAAGGATGGTGGGTCAGTTGCAGGCCCCGATGGTGGGCCCTTCTTACATGCATTTCTTCAAGGGCAAATAATGCTTTGGCTGCAGCCAAAGTTTTTTCCAGGGTGATCAGAGTTTCATCTGAATCAGGCGGTATATTTATCTGTGTTTTTTCCCTAAGACACATTCCTTTCCAGAGGAACAGTGCCTCTATATGTTGGATGTCAAACAGTATCTAACCTTTCATCTGAACAGGACCGAACTGTTTCATACTTTGCATCACCTGTTCATTTCATATGTGGACCTCACGAAAGGGCAAGGAGTCTCTGCACAGACTATCTCTAGATGAATAACATCTTGTACCAAGACTCTGTATGAGAGCTTCAGCTATGCCTTCTCAGCAGATACAAACTCATTCGACGAGAGCACAAGCAACGCTGATAGCGTTCCTCAGTGACGTTTCCATATTGCGTGTGAGTGAATTGAGGCTTTGTCTACACTACAGGGAAAAGTCGATCTAAGCTATGCAATTTGAGTTATGTGAATAGTGTAACTCAAGTTAACGTAGCTTAGATCTACTTACCGTGGAGTCTATGCTACGTGATGTCAACAGGAGATGCTCTTCCGTTGACTCCCCTTACTCTTCTTGATCTGAAGGAGTACAGGAGTCTACAGGAGAGCTATCTGCGGTCTATTTAACCGGTCTTCTAAACCTATGGCCGATGCATCTATCGCTGCGCATTGATCCCCCTGTAAGTGTAGACAAGCCCTAAGTGGAGTATACGTCTGCATCAACTCCAAGAAGGAGGAACGGTTACTTACTGTAGCTGTAGTTCTTGGAGATGTGATGCAGATGTGTATTCCATGACCCACTCTCCATCCCCTCTGCATCATAGTCTGCTCTTGAGCTTTTGGTGCAAAGGAACTGAGGGGGATGTTGGGGCAGTGTCACATCATATAGCCAGGGGAGGAGCCACAGCCATTACGTGGGAGTGCTGCCCATCTACAAGTACTGTCCGGCTCCAGTGTGCTAGGTATGTGCATACCTAAGTTGAATACATGTTTGCATCACATCTCAAAAAACCACAGTTACAATAAATAACTGTTACTTCCTCTTGCCTTTTGATGTTCCGTGAGTCTGTAAAAGAAATGTCTATGCCACTAAGAATGGCACTTAGCTAAAGGGTGTGATGCCTGCAACGCTGTCTCAAAGAAGTGGCCAAAAGTACTGCAAGACTGCTTCAGAACCTGCTGCCTCAAGAGGTAGTATGAGAGTCTGAAAGGAAGAAAGTAAATACTTAGGTATAATGGATTTAACCTTTGGAATTAATTCTCATAAGATATTGAAGACCAAAGCTTGGTGGAATTCATAAATGGAATAGACATATGAATATTTCAGTCCTAACATATGCATATAAAAGCTGGAAATCCACTAAAACTACAGACAGACATTTAAATGCCTTCCAAAGCAAAATGCCTCAAAAATACTAGTTTAATAAATGGAGGGAGGGATAGCTCAGTGGTTTGAGCATTGGCCTGCTAAACCCAGGGTTGTGAGTTCAGTCCTTGAGGGGGCCACTTAGGGATCTGGGGCAAAATCAGTACTTGGTCCTGCTAGTGACGGTAGGGGGCTAGACTCAATGACCTTTCAGGGTCCCTTCCAGCTCTATGAGATAGGTATATCTCCAGCGAGTTTATAACAAATGCCAAGATTTGTCAGAGTTAAACAACCCTTTAGGCCAAAGTTATCCAGAAAAGATGATGGAAATGTATGGGACATGTGTAAAGAATAAAGCCAGATTATCTGCCATGATGGGTGTGCTATTGAGCAGCTAGAGGAACATGCAAAACAGGTGGATTGAAAGAATCCCTCCTCTGAGTGCTACTCGGAGGGAAAACCTATGGGTCTTAACAACGCAGAGGATATGTGAAGAGTGGCCCAGAATAGACTGTTTAAGTGACCGCTAATTGCGTGGGAAGTAGTCAGAGATTCAGATAGGGATAAGAGTACGTTTCATAGGATATATTTTTTAATGTACTTCTATGTATTGTAGCATAAGCCAATAACTAAGTTGATGGGGTTCAAGAAGAAACATCCTCTGTGGGCAGGTTACACTGGTCTACAATTTTTGAGAAGTAGTCTGCTTCAGAGATAAAATGTGCTATTTATTAGATATTTTGATGTGCTGAATTCAAATATGACAATTAAAACAACTGGCTACTATTTCTAAGATATTTAAGTTTTTACATTTTATGTCTATGTATATTGTGTAGATAGTAGAGTTTTAGTCATAAATTGTAAACCTAGGTCTTTTCATGTGTTTATGGTTGCTTTACATGATATTTCACCTGTCCTGTTTATGTAACACTTTAAAAATCAGCAAAAAGGTTATATAAATAAAATTTATTATGAAACAAAAGGCAAAAAACTGTTATGTACATAGTTTAGTACTATTCAGTGTCTACTCGGCGCTTTTTGTCTTGTCTCTTGTGTTCATTAAATGGAGCATCTCTTGTCACTGTCCAGAAGTAGTCTGCAAGCATTGATGGGCTCCATTTGCCCTGATAACGTTTCTCCATTATTGCAATGTCCTGGTGAAATTGCTCGCCGTGCTCGTCGCTCACTGCTCAGCAGTTCGGTGGAAAAAAATCTAGATGAGTGCAAAAAATGTATCTTGAGTGACATGTTGCAACATGTTATACTGCGCTTATGTGATGCAAAAGTCACTTCACCACAAACATAGCAGAAGTTATCTGCACTGTTCACACAAGTACGAGGCATCTCTGCTCACTTTGGCTAAACAGAAATGTGTCCCTTTGCAAAATCAAACACTGACAAATAAGAGAGCACGACACTGTATGATTTCTAGAGCTGATATAGGGCAATTTGTTCAGCAGAGTGATGTAAGCTTCATTATGATTGCATCATCCATGACTTCTAGGAATAACATGATGCAATTCATATGTATGACGCAATACCAGCTTCAGATTGCATCATTCATTGTTTTGCCTAAAAAGCAAGTACTGTCCAAACCCAGTCATAGATTTATTCATAGATCCAGTCAAAGACGTATCTTAGTCATTTCTGGTTTAAATTGAGATCCCTTCCCTTTATAACTCACTTATCCTCCGCCATTCCCAAGTCAAGGGTCGTATATACTGACCCAATAGCATATCTTGAAAACTAGACTCAATCAACAATTTTAAGCATCATTTTCGTTCTCAGTGACCCAGAATTAGTAAAGTTTGACTACATTTATTTCAGAAGCATTTTGGCTGTAGAGCAGTGTTATTTAATAATTGTGCACTGTAAGTTCTCTTGTAACTTGGTACTAGTTATTGCTGCAGACAGGCTACTGGGACCAGATTCAACAGTGGTCTGATTTGGTATTGCAATTCTTATCATAGGAGATTAGAGTTGGAAGAGACCTCAGGAGGTCATCAAGTCCAACCCCCTGCTCAAAGCAGGACCAACACCAACTAAATCATCCCAGCCAGGGTTTTGTCAAGCTGGGCCTTAAAAACCTCTAAGGATGGAGATTCCACCACCTCCCTAGGAAACCCATTCCAGTGCTTCACCACCCTCCTAGTGAAATAGTTTTTCCCAATATCCAACCTAGACCTCCCCCACTGCAACCTGAGACCATTGCTTCTTGTTCTGTCCCATGTTTCTTTTTAGGGCAATCTTGTAAATAAAAAAGAGTTTCTAGTATTGGATGATGTTTAAATTCATATTTTTTAAAAGCAATGTTCAGACTGACACTTCTTAATTTAACTCATTTTACCAGTGTTTTAGCATGTGCCTTGTACCAGATCATGACACTAAGTACCAAAAGTACATTATATACTGACACAGTGCTTCCCAAACTTAGGCCCCCTCTTGTGTAGGGAAAGCCCCTGGTTGGCTGGGCCGGTTTGTTTATTTGCCATGTCCGCAGGTCCGGCCCATCGCGGCTCCCGCTGGCCGCGGTTCACTGCTCCAGGCCAATGGGAGCTGCTGGAAGCGGTGGCCAGTATGTCCCTCGGCCTGTCCAGCAGTTCCCATTGGCCTGGAGCAGCGAACCGCAGCCAGTGGGAGCCGCGATCAGCCGGACCGGCGGACGCGGCAGGTAAACAAACCGGCCTGGCCCTCCAGGGGCTTTCCCTACACAAGCAGCGTCCCAAGTTTGAGAAACACTATACTGACCTATCGAGTAACTGGATGAGTTAAAGAATGTGTTATTTATTTATTTATTTATTTTGGTTTTCCTTGGTCCTTTTTACTTTGTAACCATGCTTTCTGTTAATCTGCTCCTGTAATCAAATGAATCCTCATGTAGTTTTGGGTGCATTAATGCATAATTAACTATCAAAAGTTTTTTGAGCAAACAAAGGAAGAGAATGGCATAGAATATCTTGCGGGAAAAAATGCATGTTTCTGTTATGTTCTATTTCATCTTGCTGAGGTCGTGTCTCGAAATAAGTCCAGTTTTGGTTGTCATTTATAGTAAACTTTTCTAAGGTCTTTAAGACTGATTTTTAACTTATTTATCATTAAGTCATCAAATGGGAAAAATCCTTAAACCCCTTTATTTTGAACCTTGCTTTTATTAGATACAATTATTGTTTCATTTTAAGTATTATGACATGATAGGAGAACAATATAACTTTTTTTTTCTTTCAGATTTATTACACTGGCAAATATCAGAGCCTAGGAATCAAACAAGGTGGTCCTTCAGCAGGAAAATGGGTTGAGCTGCCAATCACAAAATCTCCAAAGATTATCCAGTTCTCAGTTGGACATGATGGTTCGCATGCGTTACTTGTTGCAGAGGATGGAAGTATATTCTTTACAGGCTCTGCTAGTAAAGGAGAAGATGGTGAATCAAGTAGGTTTTACTATTGTATTATCAATGGCTTAATATAGAATTGGTACTTGTAAATTATACCAGTAAAATCAATATTAACCAGTCCTTAAGGTGTGAAAGGAAAAATGGGTCGTTTACTAGAGCAATGCACGAGCATATCATCAACATGCTTGTGCACATTATCTGCAAGTAAACACAAGTTTGTGTTTGAACCCAGCAGCGAACATAAAAAATGATGTTCACATGCATGTTAGTCATTAAGGTGCCACCGGACTCCTTATTGTTAACAAGCAAGAATATTGTTACCTCATGCACAAATGTTGGAAAACAAGGAAATGCAGAATTAAGAGACACTTCCTACACAACCTTAACACTGGTCTCTTTGATCCCAGCCCTTAAGAGACCCTCAGGGTATTTCTATACTTGGAGCTTTGGGTGTGATTCACAGCTCACGTAGACATGTTTGTGCTAGTTCTCATTGAGCTAGCACACTAAAAACAGTAGTGTAGCTAGAGTAGCATGGGCAAGAGTGAGTGGTGGCATGGGCTTGCTGTGCTGAATGCATACCCACTGTGCTCATTTGGGTTTGTGGCTGCGCTGCCTCTTAACACTTCCTGTGCTACCCAGGCTACACTACTTTTTGCGTGCTGTCTCAGTGAGGGCTAGTGTGAATATGTCTACTTGAACTGAGAATCACACCTGCAGCTCCAAGTGTAGATATACTCTCCGAGAGATCCCAGAAGCTTAACCCTCCATTAACTTCTGCAAACCATCAGCAAGTCATCCTGGGATCACTGGTGCTGGACAGAGTGCAGTGAAGGTCCTCTGGACTAGGAGTTGGAATGTTGATTTGGAATTGTATTGAAACAGAAAAGATGGCAGGTTTGATTAGGGGAGGGATTAGGATGCTGTTAGATTATTGCTTTTGATTGATATTCCCACTTGAGTAGTTAAGGTTGTTTTGACCATTTTGGGTGGGAAGAATTATCTTAACTCTGCATTTCTTGGTTTTACAACATTTACATTTTCTTACTATGCTATTGTTGTAAGGGATGTAGTAGGATACCTTACCTCTATGTTACAGCAGAGTAACAGTGCTGCTATATTTAACCTTAAAATCTGCTTTTCTGTTTTAAAGATTGGCTGTTCTAAGTGCTCTAGAATTTGCATAATTAATCATGTTGTCTTGAAATTTGCTGTGCCTCATGGGGCTTTGGGGTACAGTCAGTGGTCCAAAGTTGGGGCCATTTGACTAAGTGATTCACAAGATACAGCCCCTGGGGAAAAACAGGCTTTCTTAAAGTTAATGCATTGTGAAGGGCAGAAGCCCTGTCCCTCTGGGTGAGGAGTTTAAACAGACATGCTTGGAACATGCACCAAGACTACACTGAGACTGAGATGAGGAGCTGAAAAAACAGGTAAGCTTGATATCTTATCAAAACTCTTCAGCACTTGTGAGGGGGGAAGGGAATACTCACTGACGTGACTGGAATAGTTCACATGTCTCAGAACTATAGTTTCAGGCTGTACTCCTCTCCATGGGATATTCTTTCAGCAGAGAACTTCATTGACATGAATGGGTCACTTAACACCTCCCTGAGCCTTTTATGCTGCTGATCCATGTGTAGAGCTCCAGGAATCATATAGTAATATAATGGAGTACCAGCTCTGTTCTAGGTAATGTTGGGAAGCCCTTCTTGTTTAAACAATAAATCTTCAAAATCTAAAATTTGCATGCGTACAAATTGTCTTCACATTTCCTATGCCTCATGGGAGTTCAAGCTAGGGTTAGTGATTTAAATTTGGGGTCATTTGATACAGCTCCTAGAAAAAAATCATTTAAGTTCCAATCCTAGCAACTTTGAAATTTTGAAACGCATCTTGTGCAGAAATCTGAGAATAAACTGTAAACACTTGGGAAAACTTTACCTCTGTCACATCCTTCTTAGCAATTATATATTGCAAATGTTTCAAAAACACAACCATTTTCACCATTCCGCTATAACAGAATGTACAGGAGTAGGGAGGAGCATTGAGGAATCACACAGTAATCGTGTGGCCTAGTGGAAGACAGTTGAACTGAGATTATTCCCACCTCTGCCACTGGTCTGCTTCATGACCTTGGGCAAGTCACTTCACATCTCTGTGCCTTAGTTTCCCATATGTAAAATGGGGATAATGTTGTAAAATTCTTTGAGATCTAATAATCATAGAATATCAGGGTTGGAAAGGATCTCAGGAGGTCATCTAGTCCAACCCCCGGCTCAAAGCAGGACCAATCCCCAACTAAATCATCCCAGCCAGGGCTTTGTCAAGCCTGACCTTAAAAACCTCTAAGGAAGGAGATTCCACCACCTCCCTAGGTAACCCATTCCAGTGCTTCACCACCCTCCTAGTGAAAAACTTTTTCCTAATATCCAACCTAAACCTCCCCCATTGCAACTTGAGACCATTACTCCTTGTTCTGTCATCTGCTACCATTGAGAACAGTCTAGATCCATCCTCTTTGGAACCCCTTTTCAGGTAGTTGAAAGCAGCTATCAAATCCCCCCTCATTCTTCTCTTCTGCAGACTACATAATCCCAGTTCCCTCAGCTGCAACTCATAAGTCGTGCTCCAGCCCCGTAATCATTTTTGTTGCTCTCCGATGGACTCTTTCCAGTTTTTCCACATCCTTCTTGTAGTGTGAGGCCCAAAACTGGACACAGTATTCCAGATGAGGCCTCACCAATGCCGAATAGAGGGGAATGATCATGTCCCTCGATCTGCTGGCGCAATGCTCCTACTTATACACCCCAAAATGCCGTTAGCCTTCTTGGCAACAAGGGCACACTGACTCCTATCCAGCTTCTTGTCCACTGTAACGCCTAGGTCCTTTTCTGCAGAACTACTACCTAGTCACTCGGTCCCTAGTCTGTAACAGTGAATGGGATTCTTCCGTCCTAAGTGCAGGAGTCTGCACTTGTCCTTGTTGAACCTCATCAGATTTCTTTTGGCCCAATCCTCTAATTTGTCTACGTCCCTCTGTATCCTATCCCTACACTCCAGAGTATTTACCATTCCTCCCAGTTTAGTGTCATCTGCAAACTTCCTGAGGGTGCAATCCATGCCATCCTCCAGATCATAAATGAAGATATTGAACAAAACCGGCCCCAGGACTGACCCTTGGGGAACTCCGCTTGATACCGGCTGCCAACTAGACACGGAGCCATTGATCACTACCCGTTGAGCCCGACGATCTAGCCAGCTTTCTTTCCACCTTATAGTCCATTCATCCAGCCCATGCTGCTTTAACTTGCTGGCAAGAATACTATGGGAGACCGTATCAAAAGCTTTGCTAAAGTCAAGGAATAACATGTCCGCTGCTTTCCCTTCATCTACAGAGTCGGTTATCTCATCATAGAAGGCAATTAGGTTAGTCAGGCATGACTTGCCCTTGGTGAATCCATGCTGACTGTTCCTGATCACTTTCCTCTCCTCTAAGTGTTTCAAAATTGATTCCTTAAGGACCTGCTCCATGATTTTTCCAGGGACTGAAGTGAGGCTGACTGGCCTATAGTTCCCCAGATCCTCCTCCCTTCCCTTTTTAAAAGATGGGCATTACATTAGCCTTTTCCCAGTCATCCGGGACCTTCCCCGATCACCGTGAGTTTTCAGAGATAATGGTCAATGGCTTTGCAATCACATCAGCAAACTCCTTTAGCACCCTCACATGCAGTGCATCTGGCCCCAAGACTTGTGCTCGTCCAGGTTTTCGAAATAGTCCCGAACCACTTCTTTCTCCACAGAGGGCTGGTAATATCCTCCCCATACTGTGCTGCCCAGGGCAGTAGTCTGGGAGCTGGCCTTGTTCGTGAAGACAGAGGCAAAAAAAGCATTGAGTACATTAACGTTTTCCATATCGTCTGTCACTAGGTTGCCTCCCCTATTCAATAAGGGGTCCACACTTTCCCTGACCACTTTCTTGTTTCTAACATACCTGTTGAAACCCTTCTTGTTACTCTTAACATCCCTTGCTAGCTGAAACTCCAATTGTGATTTGGCCTTCCTTATTTCACTCCGGCATGCCTGAGCAATATTTTTATACTCCTCCCTGGTCGTTTGTCCAAGCTTCCACTTCTTGTAAGCTTCTTTTTTGTGTTTAAGATCAGCAAGGATTTCACTGTTAAGCCAAGCTGGTCGCCTGCCATATATACTATTCTTTCTACACATCGGGATGGTTTGCTCCTGCAATCTCAATAAGGATTCTTTAAAATACAGCCAGCTCTCCTGGACTCCTTTCCCCCTCATGTCCGTAGAACTGATTCACATAAAACTCATCACAGAAGTCAAGCAAATAGAAGATTTAAATCTCTTTAAATCACCAGGTTGTGTCTGTGGGCAGGTCATTCACGCAGCCTCTCAGTAACTGAGGTTTTCCTTGAGGAGCTGGTGTTGAATCTGACTGGAGTGGAGCCCGAGCAGTTTCCTAAAGCTTAGCTCTTCCTGGTCTCTGCCCGATGTGCATGTGGTATCCCCCGAGTTTCCTTATTCTCAGCTCTTCTTCCCAGTCTCAGTTTTGTGTGATAGGCACTAAGCATGTCCATTTTTAGCTCCCCATTCTATTTTCAGTGGTAAGTGCCTGTGGCAGGCCCCGAACATGCCAACTCTCAACTACCCACCCTAGTTTCTGTACTTGTCTGATTCCTCATTACTTGAAAACTTAAAACCAAGGAATTTGGAGGAGGAACTCGGTGACCTTATGACCTCAAATTTGCACCACAAAGTCTGACCCGTACTCTGATGTGGCTTAGCTATTTTCAAATAAATC
This sequence comes from Trachemys scripta elegans, assembly GCF_013100865.1. Taxonomy (NCBI): domain Eukaryota; kingdom Metazoa; phylum Chordata; order Testudines; family Emydidae; genus Trachemys; species Trachemys scripta. The sequence continues at coordinate 267,019,664 of NC_048298.1, forward strand.
TGTCTATCTGTATTCCTTTTAAAGCAAAGTTTTGCTCCCCTTAACTGTGAAGTCACTACTGCACTTCCATAATAAAGTGATAGTGAAATTACATTTCTAAACAGAGGTTGCTAGGCTATTGATTAATAAAGGCACTGTGTAAACCATTTTAATTTTCAGATCCAAGAAGTGTGCTAGATAACGGAGTACAGAAGAATACCTTTCGGCATTCTGCCACCCATCTGACTGTCTAAGATCCATTCAAAGAGCAGCTGCTAAGATCATCTGTTCTGACTATGCAAACTTAGGCTGTCTATGCTGCACACTTTACAACGCTGCAGCTGTGCTGCTGCAGCCGCGCCATTGTAAGGGAAGCAGAGTAGCTGCTCTTTGTCGCTGGGAGAGAGGTCTCCAGGTGACCAAATAAAACCACCCCCAATGAGGGGTGGTAGCTTTGACGGGAGAGCGCGTCCCATTGACAAAGTGCTGTCCACACCGGTGCTTTCCATTATTTAAAACTTTTGTCGTTCAGGGGTGTGGTTTTTCACACCCCTGAACAACAAAAGTTTTAACCATGGAAGGGCAGTATGGACATGGCCTTAGTCTAGTTCTAGTCTGAGTGGTTACTCGCTAAAAATGGCATTGTCAGGTTGTGTGTTTGTGGTATCTCTATACTGCAGTGAAAAAAACCTGTGGCACAGAGTCTAAGAGCCCGGGTCAGTTGATTCAGGCTTTCAGGGCTTAGCCTGCATGGCTAAAAATTGTAGTGTAGATGTTGAGCATGGGTTGGAGCCAGGCTCTGAGACCTGCCCCCCTTGCAGGGTTTCCAAGTGGGGGGTCCAGTGGATTTGATGGGATTAAGAGTGCCAAACATTTTCCCTTGTGGTTCAGGTGGCAACAAAAAGGGGCCCCAAAACTCTGGTGGCAAAGTTAGGAGACAATTGAGAGGTTTAAAACTAAACTGCAGTTGCAACCTTGATTTTGCTGAATGTGTCCAGAGGAAGCTTTTAAAATTAGTAGATATATATTTATGATGTAAAATGGGACGGACTGTTTAAAATTTACTTGTAATGTCTACGGTTTCTGAACAATTACAGGAAATCTTAACAGTAATATCGTCAGTTGGTTTTCATTGGGGCTTAATCATGTTACAGTTTTAGCTAAAATATTGATAGAATTAGCACAACTATTAGGGAAGTTAATATTGTGGCTTCTAATGAAGCTTAATGAGACTTAAATGGGAATATGCTCACGTCTTGATTGGATAGATTACTGGAGGATTTAAAAACTTTTTTAAACCAAGATCTTTAAATAATAAAAATTCGGTCTGCAGACTTACTGTGATACAGATGACTTCAGATTTTGTTTATGCATCTTTTCGGTTTCAGACAAAAAACTTTTGTGAGCAAGTATTGCTTTTTAGGATCACTTATTGTTGTATATATTGAGTATAAACGAGCCAACTAAAGAAGCCTTGCAGAGTCATCATGGAAATATGTCAGCCTAGACACACATTTTGCTTGCCTACCATTCCATTAATGATGAAAAAGTTGATGGTATTTTACAAAACTAACCAAAAAATTACTTTCAGTGGGAGAATCATCAAGCAGATTTTTGTAGGGATAGTCTAAGGAAACATTGTATTATGAAACAAATGTTCATAGTTTAGCTGGTGAAAATCTTATTTTCTTCTTGCCCTCACTTTTTGGTGAAACATATTATTTGTAAAATGCCTTTTCTTTTAAAGCTAAAAGCAGACGGCAGGCAAAACCCTATAAGCCTAAAAAGATCATTAAAATGGAAGGAAAGATTGTCGTATATACAGCATGCAATAATGGGAGCAGTTCTGTCATTTCAAAAGATGGAGAACTCTATATGTTTGGAAAAGATGCCATTTACTCTGACAGCACAAGTAAGTTGATATCTGAGACACATTATTTGGCTTCAAATAATGCCAGTTAAGTACAAATGTAAGAGAGACATGTCTTTAAAGTATTGTTTGATTGCATTTATTCGGCATTGAAACATGCCAGTTTAAATGAAATGCTAGAGAAATTTTTGTTCCAATTGGATTATGGTTCTGTATGAAATCACTTTATAAAAAACTTGTACATTTATTGTATTGACTGGGCAGATTAGTTATGACTGTTCCTTCCTTCCTTCCTTCTTTTCTTTTTCTTCACTATCTGTGGCCTTGTCTACATTACAGACGCTACAGCAGCACAGCTACAGCACTACAGCTGTAGGGCTGTAGTATAGACACTTGTTACAGTGATGGAAGGTTGTTTTTTTTCCATAGCTGTAGTTAGACCATCCCTTTGAGAGGTGGTAGCTAGGTCGACAGAAGAATTCTTCCAGCGACCTAATGGGTGTCTATACTGGGGCTTTATGTCAATTCAACGACATTTCTCGAGTCTGAATTTTTCACACCACTGCTTGATATAACTAGGTCAACCTAAGCTTTAGGTGTAGACCAGGCATGTGTTTTACTAACTTCAATATTCCATCATTCTCACCTCACCTCTACTCCCGATAAAAAAATTAAGTGTTTTTTCAGCAATACTTGTGATATAGTGAATGTCTGATCCAGAGAGAGAAAATGCTGTTCATCACCCAAATGTTTTATATCTAACAGGTTTAGTAACAGATTTGAAAGGCCATTTTGTGACTCAGGTAGCTATGGGCAAAGCTCATACATGCGTGTTAATGAAGAATGGAGAGGTTTGGACATTTGGCGTGAATAATAAAGGACAGTGTGGACGAGACACAGGCTCCATGAGCCAGGGAGGAAAAGGTGAGCTGCTTGTTTTTAGAAAATAACAGAATAAAAACTTAGCTAAATTTCTTTTTCAAATTGTGATAGAAACAGTATATTCTTCTTCAAGTGATGGTCCCTATTGTATTCTACTGAGGGTTATGTGCATGAGCCCGGTGCCAGAACTTTTGAAAGTAGTACTGTTTGATGGTCCGCACGTACGCCCTGAGCTGCCTTGTGGTTTCACCTGAGGCGATAAAGGGCGCATGGTTCGAGTTGGAGCTTATACTCTCCTGTCGTCTTTGTGATGCACTTTCCAAAACTTTTCTAAATATCCTTAATACTGTTCATAGTTTAGATGTATTATTTTGTTCTGTATTCCCTTTTTTGTTTTTGTTTGAATTTTTCCTTTTGTACCAGATTTAGGACTTGGGACACCACTTTGGCGGTGTTTCTCGGCAAATGCTCCCCTCTCCCCGGGCCTGGGTACTGGATTATGCTGAAGCCTCTGGAGTTCAAAATCTGTGCTTCCTGCCCTCACTCATTTTCCATCAGTTTGGGAGAAACCCATATCACCTCAAGGTGCAGTATCTGCCTCTCCTTTCCTGCCTGTTCTCAAGAGAATTGAACTCTCCACCTCAGGAAACACCTTATGGAGACTGCCATGGAACTGTCGTCGGATTTTGGCTGGGGAACCGCCCCGTACGTTGTCCTGAACAGGTGAAGAGTGCTTCCCCTGCCATCGGGATCCACTTGTATCAGTGCTAAGGACCCCACACTGGGCCTAACCATGAACCAAGGAAGCATGTGCAGAAGCATGACAGTACGTCTTCCTCCAAGTCTAAGAAGGTTTCGGCACTGTCCACAGGTTCTGTCCACGAAGGAGCCACGTGTTCCAAGTCTCACAAGACCAAGTAACAACCACATCAATTTTTGGATCCACCTTTGCTGATCATAGATCCTGTGACTCCACCACTTGTGGCCCGCCGACATCCTGGGAACAGTCGGTCTCCAGACAGATGCAGTTCCTGTTACCGGCTTCTTCAGCGGAACGGGTACCATTGACTCCCTCCCCTCTTCCCCCCAGGGGACATGGAAGCACTTCAGATCCCCATGTGTTGTTTGTGCTGCAAGGACTACGGTCTCCACTGGCCCAGATCCGATCACCAAGTTGAAGGGACCCTTCCCCCAATATGTTCCTGCCGCCTTCATTTCCTACGGCACCGGCATTTGGCAGGATTTCTGATGCCTCTGATTCGGACGATACAGATGTCTGACACGGTCTACCGCTCCTGTTCTGGAAGCACAACTACCGGAAGGTTACGACAGCGCTGTGGCAGTTCCCCACCTTGCCTGACCCACAGAATTGGTATCTGGGACTCCCTCCCTCCCTTCGTCACCACAACCATCATAAGATAGGCGTTTCAACATGGCACCGGATGATGCACCAGTTAGCCCGACTCCAATGGTACCAATGGATCTGGAGAGGTATCCCTTATCTTCTCCAGATGCAGCTACCTCTTCAATCCCCTCCTCTCCACCAGATGACTGTCATAAGTTCCAAGAATTGCTGCGGAGAATAGCCAGTGCCCTGGTGATCCTATTAGAGGAAATACAAGACAGTCAACACCAGCTGCTTGACATCTTACACACTTTGGTAGGGCCACCCTTGCTGATATCAGTGAGGCCATCCTCCAACCCCAGCCACGTGTGCACCTTCCCCGAAAGGGGTTGAAAAAAGGTATTCTATCCCCACCAAAGGGTCAGCGTTCCTGTTCTCTCATCCTCCCCTGAACTTATTGGTCATCCAGGTGGCTTTTGAGCATTCCAAGCAACAACAGCCCTGCTTCACCCCATCCGATAGAGAGGGTAAGAGACTAGATACCATGGGCAGAAAGGTCTTCTCCTTGGAGGGACTCCAATTTAATATTTCAAATTACTTTGCCATCAGGGCTAAGTATGATTTTATTAACTATGGGCAATTGGCTGAGTTTGCAGACAATCTACTTTTGCAAGATTGGATAGTTCCAGGCAGTTGTGCAGGAGGGCAAGTTACTCACCAGGTCCATGCTACAGTGGACTCCTCAGACATAACTTCCTGTGTCTTGGCAGTGGGGATTGACATGAGGAGGGAATCCTGGTTACGCATCTTTGGCTTCCCCAGGGAGATGCAGAAAACTATAGCCCTCCCATTTGACAGATTGCACCTCTTCAGTCAGAAGATGGATGAATTCCTCCACTCCCTAAAGGACTGTAGAGCCACTCTTAAGATCTCTGGGTATTCATACATCAGCACCAAGAGGAAATTCTATCTTCTGCCCCAATCACATTGTTACAGGGTCTCACAACTATACCATTAACACACCTATGAGCCTTCTCAAAAGTGCTGTAAGGTTCACAGACCACATCTGCCTATGTCGACTGCCAGTCATCTACTCAATTCACCCAATCGTCAAATAAGCAGTATTCGAGTGTTTTTAGAGAGAGGTCAGACACTTCATACACCAATATCCATCCTGTGTACCACCTTCAGAGTCCATCTCAAACTCTTTCTGCGTCATGGAAAGCAATAGCAATGGACAAATGGGTCCTAGATATTATCCAGGGTGACTAGGTCATAGAGTTTACTGTGATGCCTTCATCTTACCCTCCTCCACGGTCCACGTGCATGCAACACCCATGCAATGACTTCTTCCAACTAGAGATTTACTCCCTATTGCAGAGGGGAGCTGTGGAACTAATCTCAGACCCCTTTCATGGAACAGGGTTCTACTCAAGCTACTTTCTCGTGTCACCCCCCCCCAAAATGGAGGATGGGGGCTGATATTGTATCTTCAACGCCTCAACTGTTCCATTTCCAAACTAAGATTCCGTATGGTCACACTTGCAATAATCGTTCCCTCCCTTGAAAAAGGCCCGTGGTTTGTAACTTTAGGGGGCGGGATAGCCCAGTGGTTTGAGCGTTGGCCTGCTAAACCCAGGGTTGTGAGTTCAATCCTTGAGGGGGCCACTTAGGGATCTGGGGCAAAATCAGTACTTGGTCCTGCTAGTGAAGGCAGGGGGCTGGACATGATGACCTTTCAAGGTCCCTTCCAGTTCTAGGAGATGGGATATCTCCATTAATTTATATTTATATTTATTTATATATGCAGGACGCTTATTTTCATATCGATATACACTTAACACACAAAAGGTTCCTGAGGTTCAAGGTGGTATCTCAACACCTTCAATACAGGGTCCTATTGTTTGGACTTACCACTGGCCCTGAGTGTTCACGAAAGTTTTCTCAGTGGTGGCAGCTCATCTCAGATGTCAGAGGATCCTCATTTTCCCCTATCTGGGCAACTCGGTCCAAGGCAGCGGCCCAGGAATCAGCATCCCAATTGCTTCTACTCCTTTTCTCCCCTGAGGTCAGTGTCAACGTTGAGAAATCAACCTCCAATTCCTGGAGTTTATAGGAGCTCGCATAGATGTGACTTCTGCCCGAGTGTACCTTCCACAGGAAACATTCTAGACAATAAGGGAACTAATTTCTTTGGTGATCTCCAACCTTTGGATTTCGGCCAAAATCTACTTTTCTCTCTTGGGACACATGGCGGCCTGCACATATGTCATGCTGTTTACATGCTTACACCTGCACGGCCTTAAACTCTGGCTGCAGAGGGTCTAATTCCCCCATGCACCAGCCGATGAACGCTCTGCTCCACATGCCACCAGAAGTTCTCTCCTCACTTCAGTGGTGGATGAACCCACTATGAGTCTGCTCGGGAATTACCTCTCTCTTGTCCTCGTCTGCCGTTACAATCATAACAGATGCATCCCACATGGATGACTGCATGACACAAAGCACATGGACAACATGGGAAGCCAGGATGCACATAAATATATTGGAACTCTGGGCAATACTTAAAGCGTACCTGGCGTTCCTACTATCCATCCAGGACTGGCCCATTCTTCTCATGTCAGACAACATCACCACGCTCTTCTACATAAATAAGCAAGGGGAAATGAGATCCAAATGCTATGTACAGAAGCCATACGCCTATAGGAATAGTTCATCGAACACCACATTCTTCTGATAGTAGCCTACCTACTGGGCACCCAGAAAGTGATTGTCAATGCTTTCAGCAGAAACTTTGCAACTGACCATGAATGGGAATTGCATGACTCTGTAGTCATGGACATCTTTGACTGGAACCCCCATGAGGTATCTTTTTGTATCCCACAACACCAAATGCACCCAGTATTGTTCAAGATGAGGAATTGGAGCCCAATCACAGGGGGACGCCCTAGTCAGGCGACTGGTTGGACTGCACAAACTATGCCTCCTCCCCCTTACCCTTCCTACCATGAGTAATCCACAAGATCAGACCAGAGAAAGCAACAGCTATCCTGATAGCCCCCTTCTGACTTCGCCAATTCTCCTTTGCATGTAGAAGCAACCTCCACTCATGCTTTGGACATTCCCGGAGCTAGAGACTCAACACAATGGCAGGCTAAGACACCATAACCTGCATACCCTTCAACTGATGGCTTGCTTTTTGAATGGACACTGTTCTTTGGCAGTGTGATCAATCCTTTCAAGCAGCAGGAAAGACAAGATGCTTGTGTCGAGCCAAATGGATGCAGTTCACCTCCTGAGCTACACAACAGGGTCTTGTCCCTGAAATGGTGGGCATCTCACTAATCTGGGAATATTTCCTGTATCTGAAGGACTCGGGACTTGCCCTCAGCTCCATTAAATACATGCAGCTACCATTAGTGCTTTTCACTCGCCAGTGGACAGCAATTCAGTTTTACCCACCCCATAACTGTATGAGTCTGGAAAGGCCTTTTATGAAAATACCCTCCCATTCAGGCTATTTATCCCCATTGTGACTGTAACCTAGTCCTCACCTCGTTGGTGACTACCCTGTCAAATCTATGGACTCCTGCCTCCTAGCAGTCCTTTATCTTGTCACCATTTCATCAATCAGAGGGTTGGTGAACTGGGAGCCATGATGGCTGACCCCTCCCTTCACCACTTTCCATAAAAACAAGATCTCTTTACGCCTTCACCCCAAATTCCTACCCATACCTTTATCTACCTTTTTCCCCAAGCCTCACGCCTCTAATGGGGAAAGAAGGCTTCACCCGTAAGATGTTCAGTCTTTGGCCTTTTATCTTGAGCAGACAAAGCCATTTCAGAAATCTTCTAGGCTTTTTGTAGCCATATGGGAGAGAGTCAAAGGGCAAGCCATTTCCAGAGACTCTCCAAGTGGCTTTCTGGGTGCATTACGTGCTGCTATCAGTTATCGGGATGATCCCCACCTGAAGGGATTTGGGCCCATTTTGTGAGAGCACAAGTAGAAACTACAGCTGCACTCCACAATGTGCCCCTCGCAGACACATGCATGGTGGCCATGTGGAGTTAGGTACACACCTTCTCCACACACTATGCTCTAGTGTATGATTCTGCGACAGATGCATCATTCGGAGCAACAGTCCTCCATTCCACAGTCTCCTTGCAGCATCCTCCCACATACCCTCAGTAGAGTACAATAGTCACTTCTTTGTCACTCGAGGAAGAAAACTAAGTTATTTATCTGTAACTGGAGGCTCTTTGAGATGTGTAGTCCATATCTGTATTCCGAACCCACTCTCCTTCCTCTCTGCTGTGGAGCCAACAAATTTGTGGTATAGAAGGAACTGGAGACGCTGGCGGCCGCTGCGCCCTTTATCTCCTTGGGTGAAACCATGAGGCAGCACAGAGCACGTGCGCAGACTGCCGAACAGTCCTACTTTCAAGAGCTCCAGCTCTGGGCGTATGCACGTAATCCTCAGTGGAATACTGATAGAGACCACACACATCTCGAAGAACCTCCAGTTAGAGGTAAGTAACTTTGTTATTCCTATTGTAAGTTTACATTTGGAGCATATTATAGTATGAAAAGCCAAGGAGGCATAGCACTTCAATGTTGTCTATCTCTTTCTCTCTTAGTATTGCTACATAGTTGACTTTCAGATGTTGTTAATATTCTTCTGTTAAACTAATTCATTATATGTTTTCATTTTGCCTTTTGATAACTGTGTATTGCCATAATATAAAATATATCAGATGCTTTTCTTTTAACAGTGGCAGCAAGGCATTTATTGGTTCTTAGATTCCTTCCTTCCACTTACATTTACGAAGAGGGTATTTACATTTTACAGTACATTTTACAAATATAGCTGAAAGGATTAGTTAACCCAGAGGACTTCTTTAGAAGTGATCTACTACAAATATTAAGAATGAAAAAAAAATGCATAGAATGACCTGTTTCATAAGACCCCATTTCTTTCCTCATGTTTGTAGTTCTTCATGTATCATCCCTGTATTACAACCACATTTCACTTTTTACCTTTCTTTTTGACTATTTTTATTATCTGCTGTTCCTGCCACACTATTTAATTTTTTTCTTCTCTTCCAACACTATTTGATCCTTAAGCCTCCTATTCCTAAACTTCTTCCCCTTCTATACTTTTTCTTTAGCCTTGAAAAAGATAAAATATTTTTCTTCCACTTCCCTTTTCTCTCTTCAGAACTCTTGCATTTTTGAACATTTTCAATATAAACACTTCAGAACATACCATTTTGATATATTTCAGAGTAGCAGCCATGTTAGTCTGTATCCGCAAAAAGAACAGGAGTACTTGTGGCACCTTAGAGACTAACAGATTTATTAGAGCATAAGCTTTCGTGGGCTACAGCCCACTTCTTCGGATGCATATAGAATGGAACATACATTTAGGAGATATATATACACACATTCAGAGAGCATGAACAGGTGGGAATTGTCTTACCAACTCTGAGAGGCCAATTAAGTAAGTGGGGAAAAAAAACTTTTGAAGTGATAATCAGGATAGCCCAGTACAGTTAGTTTGATAAGAAGTGTGAGAATACTTACAAGGGGAGATAGATTCAACGTTTGTAAAGGCTCAGCCATTCCCAGTCCTTATTCAATCCTAAATTGATTGTATCTAGTTTGCACATCAATTCCAGCTCAGCAGTCTCTCATTGGAGTCTGTTTTTGAAGTTTCAGATGTCCTCGCTTACAGACAACCCCCAAACCTGACACAAATACTCACCAGCAACCACACATCACTGAACAAAAAAGCACTAATGGTAGCTGCATGTATTTAATGGAGCTGAGGGCAAGTCCCAAGTCACTGAACAAAAACCCTGACCCAGGAACCTATCCTTGTAACAAACCCTGATGCCAACTCTGTCCACATATCTATTCAAGTGACATCATCATAGGACCTAATCACATCAGCCATACCATCAGTGGCTCGTTCACCTGCACATCTACCAATGTGATATATGTCATCGTGTGCCAGCAATGCCCCTCTGCCATGTACATTGTCCAGTTTGGCCAGTCTCTACACAAAAGAATTAATGGACACAAATCTGACATCAGGAATCATAATACTCAAAAACCAGTGGGAGAACACTTTAACCTGTCTGGTCATTCAACGACAGACCTGCGGGTGGCTATCTTACAACAGAAAAACTTCAAAAACAGACTCCAATGAGAGACTGATGGGCTGGAATGGATATGCAAACTAGATACAATCAACTTAGGATTGAATAAGGACTGGGAATGGCTGAGCCATTACAAACTTTGAATGTATCTCCCCTTGTAAGTATTCTCACACTTCTTATCAAACTAACTGTACTGGGCTATCCTGATTATCACTTCAAAAGTTTTTTTTTCACTTAACTGGCCTCTCAGAGTTGGTAAGACAACTCCCACCTGTTCATGCTCTCTGTATGTGTGTGTGTATATATCTCCTCAATATATGTTCCATTCTATATGCATCCGAAGAAGTGGGCGGTAGCCCACGAAAGCTTATGCTCTAATAAATTTGTTAGTCTCTAAGGTGCCACAAGTACTCCTGTTCATTTTGATATATTTCACTTTGTGCCACTTCCAAATATCAGGTGCCTTTGGTATGGCATTTCGGTCTGTAATTAACATATTTAGTGATCACTGTTGTATTTCAAATTATAATGGCAACTCTTATAATTAATTTAAAAAAAAATCTATGCCAGCAGAGGCATAGAGTTTCAGTGGCATTATCATATGATCGAGAGGTTGGGGAAGCAAAGCTCTTAAGTAGTTCCTATATTTGAAGAGGTTATTTTAAGGAAATATATCACAGGACGCTATGATTTTGTTTGGGGTGGGGGAATCTATTTTCCAATGAGCTCTATTTGTTAGTTTGGCAGTTAAGTTTGTCAAAAATTTCATCTATACTGGGCATGCTGCACCTCATCCTGGGGCTGAGCAGGATGTTCCCGGCAATTGTTGCTTCCAGGTATTGTGGCTCCAGGCATGGGAACTGAGAGCAGGGAGAGACAGTCTCTTCTGTGCTTTCAGTGCTCCTGCAGCTGGCTTTCAGGCAGCATAGATGCAGAGGAGGAAGTGCATGACTGAAATGCAAAGGGGTGAGGTGCTGGGCCAGAATGGAGGAGTAGAATGGAAAAAGGAACCTTAGGGTGAGAAGCAGAGACTGTTACATGGGGAAGGGTGAAGACAAATCAGATAAGTAACCGCGTGAGAAGGGGTCTGTGATGTTAGAGCTGGTTGGGCAAGGAGCCAGGTGAGGGAGAGTGGTATTGGGAGCTGGGAAGATGGAGTTGGACGAGGACAACCGTGGGATTGGCTGGGAAAGGAGACTGATAGGGATGATGAGTCCAACAGGATGAAGTCTGGGGTAACTAGATGGAGAGACTGGGATGAGAAGGTGGGGAATCCTCTCACTGAATGAGGCAGAACGTCTGTGGAAAAAATAGTATGTGCTCACGTTTTTAAAGACTGTGTCATAATTTATGTGCACAAAATGACCAAATTAAGGTTGCATTGGCATCTTTAATTCTGACATTTCTTAATTTTTGACCGTGACTTTGAAACCTTGACATTCTTTTAACATATTTGATGATATATATATTTAGGTAAAATATATATACTACACAGTATATTACAAATATATCAAAATACAAATGAGTACAAAAAGAAAACAAGAAAGAATGAATTAGAAATAAGAACAAAACGATAGACTAGATTTGTGCTTGTTTTCCATATTTTTCTACATATGGCTGTGCTATTAGGAAAACGTTAAAACAGTTCTAGGTCAAATTTTCCAAGGAATTTTGCATGTACCTGACTTGTACACTTATCTTGCCAAAATTATATATGTAAAATTTGAGCCTTTGAAAGTCTGTCCCTAGCTTTGTAAACTGATATATATGTAACAATTAATATAATTGTATGTATCAAAAGGTCCAATTGTCATCTGACCTGCCATTATTTTAACATTTTCCTTATAGCACTATGTATCTTAACATAACTGATGTGAATTGTTGAAGTGTTTCAATATCTTCTTCAATAGGTTTTGTAGTTGAGAATATGGCAACAGCAATGGATGAAGACTTAGAAGAAGAACTGGATGAAAAAGACGAGAAGTCCATGATGTGTCCTCCAGGCATGCATAAATGGAAGCTGGAGCAGTGCATGGTATGCACTGTGTGTGGGGACTGTACAGGCTATGGAGCCAGCTGTGTTAGCAGTGGGCGTCCAGACAGGGTACCTGGAGGGTAAGTAAATATATTCATACAAATATCTTTCATACAGTATTGTAGATTACAGAATGTAATCAAAATAGATGTTCACTTTACTTCACTTCAGACTTCAGTCTTAAATAGCACTGTATCTAAAGAAAATATTGCTTATCCATTTTTTAAAACTAAGAATATATTTAACTTTTGTGATGGTTTTGATAAACATTTTAGTAAAGGTAACAGGTGACTTAAAATATTTCTTATGTTCAAAATAATTCTCACAAAAGCAGAAAGGAGGAAAGTGTATAAAGAGTATAAACAAACTGTAATTTGGTATGCCTAATGACATTGAATGCTGCTATCTAAGGTACGGGATTCCTGGCTTTGGATATAACTTTTTTTATTTATTTTAATAAAATGGAAGATGAATGGTTATTGTAAAACCATAGAAATGTGGGGCTGGAAAGGCCCTCGAGTGGTCATCAAGTCCAGCCCTTTGCACAGAGGCAGAACCAAATAAACCTATATCATCACTGACAGATGTTGGTCCAATCTGTTCTATTACATCTGTATTTAAAATACATTTTTATGTAATATTGCTTGTCTTGGTAGATTATGGATAAAACCTCTTTGTGTTCTGTAGAATATGTGGCTGTGGCTCTGGTGAGTCTGGCTGTGCTGCATGTGGTTGTTGCAAGGCCTGTGCTAGAGAGCTGGATGGTCAAGAGGCAAGGCAAAGAGGAATTCTTGATGCTGTGAAAGAGATGATACCTTTAGATCTCCTACTAGGTAAGTGGGATGAAACTGATAAACAGACATTTGCCAGTGGTATAACTTTTAGTCACAAAATACAACCAGCTTCCCTTTTAGAATTTATTGTGGGCTTTGTTTGTAATCAGTCCCCATACATACTACTGTAACTAGGGAAAAATAGCAGTTAGTCAAGAAATGGGTTCAATCCTATCACTTTTGTATGCATTTGGATTTTCTGGTTGTAAAATTTTTTATCTTAATTTCATGGAATTTCTTTCTTCCTTTGCAGTAACACTGCTGAGCTATGGTCTTTCATGACAGTTTTAGTGCAGTAATTTTTTTCCACGAGTAAATTATTGCTTAGACTTTTTTCCTTGGTATTGTAGTAAAGGTAGTGACTGGACCTAACATTTGAACTTCATCTCTCGACTTGCATGATGGCACTGTTTTGATACATACATTGAACTTTCGCTTCCCCTTGTGATGACACTGCTTGTGTCATCAGGCTGTTCCTCTCCCTCCATATTAGCTCTAGAAGGGAGGATTGCCAGAGGTCTGTTGTCAGAAATTGGAACAGGATTTTACATAAAAACATGGGATGTTCAGTCCCCTCAGCACTGAATAACTTTTCCTCCCAAAATTTTTGGAGAAAGTGGGAGATGGCAGAAATGTAAAAATAATTAACTCTTTGGAAGAAAGTGATATTATGTATAACCAGACTAATATTTAAGAGCTGAAGCCAGAAAGAATAAATTTAAAAAAAAATGACTTATCTAAATACAAAGTTTGGGGCCATGACTTCGGATTAGATTTATTATGATAGAAAATGTTTTTAATATTGTATTCCCTGATTTTCCAAGAAAGGGAACGATTATTGCAAGAGTGACCATACGGAATCTTCGTTTGGAAATGGAACAGTTGAGGCGTTGAAGATCCAATATCGGCCCCCATCCTCCATTTTTTGAGGGGACTAGAAAGTAGCTTGAGTAGAACCCTGTTGCGTGAAAGGGGTCTGGGATTAGTTCCACAGCTCCCCTCTGCAATAGGGAGTAAACCTCTAGCTGGAAGAGGTCATCGCATGGTTGATTTTCCTAGTCTCAACTTCTTCCTCTTACTGTGGTTTATTCAGGTACCCGTTCAGAACTTAATACAACATGGAGTTAATAATTGGGTGATTTAGTCCAGGACCAATTTTTGGGGTTCTAATGTGTGACAACTAACATCTTCAGATATTTGAAATTTTACTTTTCTTTCCTCAGTGTTCATCTCACCAAGTTCTAGCTTCTTCAGAATCAGAAATCAGTGTTAAAATATATAGCATAACAGTGGGATTTTTAAAGATATGAAATGTTCCAGGTGTGTGTTTTACTGCATTAGTTGAGCAGGAAAGGCAGGCCCCATGATACCTGTTATCAGGTGTACTTGTGATGCCCTAATAGCATTGGAGGGTGCTAGTGTTGTGGCATTGTAATTATTTGCTGCCCGTTTCTGAAGGAGAGATTGTCCTGTTACTTGCTGAAGGGCATAATTTGTAGTCTGGACTACTGTCAGTTTTAAAAAGATGGACACATTAGGATCCTTTATTCTGAAACTTGAATTCGTAGAAATGGCACTGTAGAGTTCCACTTTTGTACTGTTTTTTTAATTGATTCTGCTTAGTTTACAATGAAGAATATATTTTTTCTAACTGGCAGTCCTGCAAATTTACATGTGGTCTGAATCTGAAGATGGATTGTTTTCTTATTGTACGTAGTTCTGAAGATGGTTTTGCAGAGCATAAGTAAGCTATTGGAATACTGTGAACACTTCTGTTGATACACAAGGAAGACTAGATTCCACCACTTAGCTTTGTTGTCTTTGTGATCCTAATAGGAGTAAAATCAGTAAACACTTGTGCTTCTTCGAGTGATGGTCCCCCTATATGGATTCCAAACATGGGGGCGCATGTGCGCCATATGCCAGATCCGGAAGGTTTTCCTAGCAGTGTCCATTGACCTGCACCTGCGTCGTATGTCCCCTCATGCTCGCAGCCGAGGGTATAATAGGCTGCGTGGGTCGATGCCTCTCCACTTCCCTGAGTCTGAACCCCCGTTCCTTTGCACTCTTAGCCTAGCTAAGAGTGGCCTTTTCATCCATTCTTGTACATAGTTCTAGCTAAGCTGTTTGTGTTCTATACTTGTTTTATCCTTAGATATAGTTAGTGTAGTTGTTCCCCTGTTGGGGACTCCCTCCCCATTGGGGACTGTGCTGTTCATTCCCGGCTTTAAGAAATGTGCCTCTTGCCTGCACTCATTCTCCATGAGTGACAGGCACCAGCATTGTCTATATTGCCTCGGCAGGGCCCACATTGCAATCAGCTGTGCTATCTGCAAATCCTTAATGCCCTGAACATGGGAAGCTCAAGAACTTCACCTCCGGAAGTTCTTGATGGAGGAGGCTATGCTCTCCCAGGTGCCTTCAGATCCGGGACCAGCAGAACTGATGGTGAAGCATCCATCACTGGCATTGAGTGCCCTTCCCAGCACCTCCCAGGCACTGGATCCGTTGGTACCATCCTCCCCTTGGATGAACCTTTGCTCCTGCTACCAGAAAGACCCGCTCTGTTGCCACATGCAGTCCTCCAGTACTTGCGGTCTTCTCCCCCCACCCCCTACTTCCCCATCTTCCAAGTCTGAGGGCTTCTCAGAGACAGAGTCCTCATTTTCTTCCGTTCCATATCAGAATCTGGAATCACGTCCCAGGTTGCACTATCCACCAGTTTATGACTGTGCTTCAGAGGCCTGGTATTGCTACCCATGAAGCCCGGCAGTGGCCACACTCGAATCCCTACCAGGGATGCCAAGCACCATTGGTCGCCTCATATCAACCATCTCCTATTCGTCCTGCAGCACCATCGATGTACGAGGAGGAAGAAGATATGGAACCAGTACTGCTAGTCTCCACTGCTGCATCTTTATCTCCAGATGAGGCATTTATTCTTTCCTTGATATCTCCACCAGATGACCACCAATAATACCACATGTTGACGAACCTCATCGCAAAAGTCTGTGCATTCCCTCTGACTGTATCCAGGGTCTGTCTGCGCCTGCTGGGCCACATGGCAGCATGTGCTTACGTAGTCCGTCATGCCAGGCTCAGGATGTGACCCCTGCAACAATGGCTGATGATGGTCTATTCCCTGTCCCGAGACCCCCCTGGAAAAGATCATTACCATTCCCCAGGTGATACTTACCTTGCTGTGGTGGTGGGCCGACCACAGAACAGCCCTGGAAGGGGTTCTGTTCGACAACCCCCCCACTCCATTGAGTTGGTGTTGGACGCCTCAGACCTTGGTTGGGGGGCGCATATCGGCGTCCTACAGTCTCAGGGGATGTGGTCCCCAGATGAAGTGCGGTTGTACATAAACATCAAAGAGCTACGAGCAGTCCGGCTAGCGTGCGGAGTCTTATTGCCCCACCTGTCGGGCAAGGTGGTATGAGTCCTGACAGACAACACAGCCTCGATGTTCTACATCAACAAGCAAGGGGGAGCATCCTCATTGGCTCTCTGTCAGGAGAAGCTCCATCTATGGGACTTCTGCATGAGCCACGAGATCCACCTGGAAGCTTGTCCACTTTCCAGCATCAGGAATACGCTGGTGGACCAGCTCAGCAGGGACTTTGCCTCTCACCATGAGTGGTCGTTCCATCCAGAGGTAGCCTGCATGATCTTTCAAAGGTGGAGAACTCCCCGAGTGGACCTGTTCGCTACCAGACAGAACAGGAAATGCCACCAGTTTTTTTTCTCTGCAAGGTCTGAGCAAGGACTCCCTCTCCGATGCCTTCCTCCTGTCATGGTCACGAATCCTGATGTACGCATTCCCTCCAATTCCGCTCATCCGCAGGGCCCTGGCAAAGATCAAGAGAGACAAGGCGCAGGTAGTCCTGATCGCCCCGACATGGCCTCACCAGCACTGGTTCAGCACGCTCATGAGCCTGTCAGTGGCCCTTCCCTGGCCCCTGCCCAACTGACCGGACCTACTGTCACAGGACCACGGTCAACTCCTACACCCTAACCTCGGGTCCCTCCACCTCTCTACATGGATGCTGAGTGGCTGAACCAGGAGAAGTGGACCTGTTTGAAAGGAATCCAACAGGTCCTCCGGGAAAGTAGGAAGCCCTTAACTAGACTGACTTACCTGGCCAACAGGATGAGGCTTTCCTGCTGGGCGTCTGAAGGGGGCATCTCTCCCTCGCGTTCATCCATACAGGTTGTCCTGGACTACCTGCTTCATTTGAGGAACTGGGGCCTGGCACAGTCTTCCATTAGAGTGCATCACACGGCCATCTCTGCTTTTCACCCGCCGATCCAAGGACAGACAGTGTTTTCCCATGACATGTCAGATTCCTGAGGGGATCATGACAGGCGAGACACTTCCCGCATGTACAGGCTCCTGTCCTGCAGTAGGATCTTAACTTGGTCCTTTCTAGGCTCACTGGCCCACCCTTTGAGCCACGAGTTCCTGCCTCTTTTCCCACCTGTCATGAAAGGTCGTCTTCCTGCCAAAGGTGGTCTCCACCTTCCATATGAACCAGAACATCTTCCTCATGGTGTTCTGTCCCAAACCGCACAAGACCAGTGAAGAGAGGTGTCTTCACGCCCTGGACGTCTGCAGGGCCTTGGCTTTCTACTTAGAACGTACCAAGCCTTTCCATAAATCGACTCAACTCTTCATCACTACAGCAGATAGGATGAAGGGTCACCCAATGTCCTCGCAGAGGATTTCCAATTGGATTACCTCATGCATAAGGACCTGTTAAAACCTGGCGGGGTTCTGCCACTTCCGATCGTCAGGGTCCACTCGACGAGAGTGCGGGCGTCTTTGGTGGCCTTCCGGGCACACATCTGTAGAGCCACAACATGGTCCTCTGTTCACACGTTCACTGCTCATTATGCCATCACTCAGCAGGCCAGGGACGACGCTGGGTTCGGCAGAGATGTGTTGCAATGTGAACATCCGTGAACTCCTACCCACCTCCAGGGGTATTGCTTGGGAGTCACCTACTATGAAATGGACATGAGCAAGCACTTGAAGAAAAGTAAGTTACCTTTTCCGTAACTGGTGTTCTTTGAGATGTGTTGCTCATGTTCAGTTCATGACCCGCTCTCCTTCCCCACTTTCGGAGTTTCTGGCAAGAAGGAACTGAGGTTGTGGGGAGCCAGCGGTGCCCCTTATCCCGTGCCATGCAGGCGCCACTGTAGAGGGCACCAGAGCCGGTCCCCTACGGATACTGCTGAGGGAAAAACTTCCGGCACCGGTGCATGTGGCGAGTGTACACACCTAATATGGAATGGACATGAGTAACACATCTCAAAGAACACCTGTTACGGAAAAGGTAACTGTTTTTGAGATGTGTGTTTCCTATTTGGATTCCAATACCTGCCCTCCATCCCGCTGCTGCGGATTGGACTATTCAGCAGTAAGAGGGATACTGGAGAGGCGTCAGCCCGCACAGCCTATTATACCTTTGACTGTGAGCACATGGGGATGTCTGATGCATGTGCAGGTTAACGGACACTTGAAGGAAAACCTTCTGGCTCTGGTGTGTGACGTGCATACATACCCACATTTGGAATCCAAATTGGGAAGACACGTTTCAAAGAACCTCCAGTTACAGGTAAGTAACTTCCTCTTTCTGTCACTTAAATAAGCAGATGTAACGCTGAGTACAATCAAGGAGATCTGTTGGATAAAAGATGCCATTTTCACGGTCACTTTTCAGAGTAGAATCATATTTTAAATAAGCTTATAGGTATTTTAATATTAGTGTCTCTCTGTCGCCCTATGCCTGCAATTAAGTTTGTATTAATCTTTCCATTACAAACCCCTATTTTCAAGGTGTTATAATTTGGTATTAAATTGATCAACATGCCGAAAATAACATGGTTGATATACAATCTTGATCTATATTAATTGAATTAATAAAAATTATGCAACTATTTCTAAAATGAACTGCTAATTGAAACGTTGTGGTATTCATTTTCTTGTTGCTGTCATATGTGCGGTACCTAAAGAAAAGTTTAAATAGATCAGTATTGTTTTAAATAGAATTTGTCAACATATAAGTTCTCTTGTGTTATGTTTACTGGAAATTTGGGGCAAAAGTAAAAACAACCAAACTCTTTTAACAAACTCTAAAACTGTGTTTAGCTAATAGATAGGAAGTACAGAAAACTATTAAATGTTGAAATTGTGACAGACTTATGAAAGTAAAGAAATCCAAAATTGAGGCTGACAGTCCATTCTGAAAGCATTATGTTGCCGCTTTCCCTTATTCGTAAACATCTCAGCAGAGCTTATAAAGGACAAAATATCAAGCCTTAGCTTTGATTTTCTTGGCTGTTACTAGGTTTTGTCACATTCATCATATTATTTAAACATAGATTTTGTATTTTTTATTTATTAATTGATGTAGCTGTCCCTGTTCCTGGGGTTAATATTGAAGAGCACCTTCAGCTACGGCAAGAGGAAAAGCGGCAGCGTGTAAACAGGAGGCATAGATTGGAGGAAGGGAGAGGTAAGAGATTATTTGTTACTGAGTCGAGGCTAAAATAAGGATAAATGCACACCGTTTCTAAAAACTGATTAGGCCTTACGAAACAGGCCTTTTTTTCTATTTAAAAACTGTCAAACGTGAAACAAAAATCAGGTTTAAGTATATCTTCAGTAGAGGTTTGCACTAATTGAACTCAATAGATTTAAAAAAAAAAATCAATATACCACTTCAATTTTATAATACAGAAAAGGCCTGCAAGGATTCAATAAAACTGCTGTGTAGTGGCTTGAGAATTTGGCTTCCATTAAGCCTATAATGGTGAGTATGGAAGACAAAACAGCTGAGAATTTAGAGCTAGGCCTTTGATTAGACAATTAAAAGATTAACACCATTAGAGATTGACCCTGTGCATCTCAGGTGCAGAGTCAGCATTCCGGTGCTGTGCTGTTCAATGTGACATTGGTGGCTACTAAAGTATTTGTAGTCTTTGATTGAAGAAAGAATGGGGTCCTCTGTTGTGCATGTATTACTGATAACTGTTGGATAAGACTGCTGACTCATTGTCAGTCCTTATGTTTTCAGATAGCTAATGCTGTATCAAATACCTAAGAGAGCCATGAAGATATTGTGAGGGGATGTATGAGTATTTCCTTCCCAAAATCTTACTTATCAGAATGTGTTTACTTCATGTAAGTGCTAAAATGGGAATAAGATTGGAGGAACTAGTGGTGGTTCTTCGAGTAATGTCCCTATGAGTGCTCCACTTTAGGTGTATCTGCATCCGTGTACCTAGAATTTGAGATTATTATCAGTAATAGTGCCTGCTTGGGCCGCACATGCACTCCCCCTTTGCACGCCACATTTGGCCGTTATATAGTGCTGTTCGGCCAAATTGGCCTCGATTCCTTCTCAACTGCCCTTGTCCTGAGATGGAGTCCCTAGAAGAGCCCTTTCTAGCGAGTTCTTAGTGACTGTGTTCTCATTTTTCATAGTGATAGTGTTTCAGTTAAGATTTTAGTCATTTAGAGTTCCCGTTCTTTTTTCTTCATTCCAAAAAAAATTTTTTTTTGTTGTTTATCGTTACCCCCTTGATTAGAGTAGTAGTTTCTACATATCTTCCCTTCAGAGAAGTGATCCCTATAAAGGGTGTTATACTCAGATCCTCCAAATTCAAACGGTGCCTCTACTGCTGGGAGGCCATTCTGGTCGGTCAGTGATGGTCACTCCCTTTGCATTCGTTGCCTGGAAGAGGCACAGGTTCCCCAAAAATGTATGTATTGCCTTAAACGTAAGGAACAGACTCAGAAAAACCATGAGCTGAAGTTAAAACCGACGGAGAGCTCAGCTTTAGACCCTGGTCCTGGAACCCTGCCCGGACAACGGTTGCTGTTGGCGTGCCACCCTCCCTGCTAGTTACGAAGAGAAACTAACAGAGTCCTTTGTGAAAAGACACTAAAAAGCAAGCTTCAAGTTCGCCTAAAAAGGAGCCGCCAAAAAGAAAAAGGTCCCAGAGAGATCAGTAACTTCTGCACTGACAGATATGAGACTGAATACCTGTGACATCTCGTGGGCCTCTGGTAATGTTGTCATCAGTAAGTTCAAGGACCCCAAGAAGGCAGGACTGGACAAAATGGCATCATCAGGTAATAGGGGTAAGAAAAATGGAGTCTCAAAGATGGTACCGACAGCACCAAATAGACATGCGGCACCAAGTACATCGGCACTGACAGCATCTACGGCGCCAGCACTGACGACATTGTCAACAACAGAACAGGCAAATTATTTCCATGATACCAGTGAATTCAGATTCCCAATACACTAGTATATGAGGCACCGAAGTCTCCACTGCTGTGTACCAATGTTGCTGCAGTACACATCTCACCCCTGGATGTGCATGCGGTACCTACCCATTTGTCATCTCCACCTAGGACTGCTGCAGTATGAGATACCATTCAACCTTGGAACCTCAGCATAGTGCTACGATGCCTCAATGGTCTCCCATTTGAGCCTATGGCAACCTGCTTGTTCATAACGCTGTCTATGAAAACGGCCTTTTTCGTGACCATCACATCCACTCAGAGTGAGGGAAATAGGGGCTCTCGTGGTGTACCTCCCTGTACAATCTTCCCAGATAGTTACATTAAGACCACATCCAAAGTTCCTACCAAAAATTCCTTCCTCATTCAACCTAAATCAGCCTATTCATCTTCCATCATTCTTCCCTAAATCACATGGAAATAAACGGGAGGCCATGTTCCACATGCTAGATGTTAGAAGGGTGCTAAGCCTTTTTCTTGAACGAACCAAACCTTTCAGAAAGATACCAAGATCATTTCTTTCTATTGCTGAAAGATCAAAAGGATCAGCCACATCTAAACAAAAGCTTTCAAAATGGATCTCCAGTTGTACTAACCTTTGCTATCATCAGCTTGATTTGCAAACGCCGACAGGGACTAGAACGCACTCCATGAGATCACTTTCCACCTCAGTAGCTTTCCTGACCAATGTACCAATCACGGACATTTGTAAAGCAGTGATCTGGGTGTCTTCCCACACATTCACTGAGCATTATTTAATCACACAGGACTCAGTGGATACTCTGTTAGTACTAACTGTTTTATCATCTTGTGACACTCTGTACCTCAAAGTAGCACCCTGGAACCCCCATATTCACCACTCTTGTATAATTGATATGATTTATACAAAGTATGTCTTGTGAGGTATCATTTTAAAAATGTTGAGCTATTAAACATTAATATCCTGTTAGATTGTATGTACTATCATTGTATGTGAAATTATGAAGTATTATTATATGAGTTAATGAAATATGTTGTAAAGGTTGGGAATGCCCATGGCCAGCCTTTCAGTTACAACAAAGGAGTAGCCATCACTGGCCAGACGGTCGTTAACGGCTTATCCATGCACAATATACTATCCCAGAGGCTTCTCGGAGAAGGGATGTACGCCCTGGGGATGGGCTAGCCCAGGTCACAGCAATGATCTTTCTAACAGCTGGAAAAAAGTCTGCAAGAAAAAAACTTTTGAACTAGGGAAGTTTGGTCCCAGGCTGTCCTAAAGTGAGAAAAAAAAAATCTGGAAATTGTTTGCATCACACTTTTAGCCAAAGCTGCTGGACATTGAGACAGTACAATCTAGCACTGTCTAATTAGTGGGTGGCTAATTAGAGAGACAGGGTGGATGAAGTAATATCTTTCATAGGACTAGCTTCTGCTGGGGTAAGAGAAAAGCTTTCAAGATTATATAGAGTTCTTCTCCAGGTCCTGAAGAAGAGCTCTGTGTAAGCTTGAAAGCTTGTCTCTTACACCATCAGAAGTTGGTACAAGAAAAGACATTACCTCACCTAACTTGTCTCTTTAATATCCTGAGACCAGCACAGTTACAACAACACTCCATACAAGAATGGATGGCTAATGGTTTTCTAATATGCAATCAAGTAACGTACTTAACCACTTACTGCTGAACATTTAAAAACTATTTTTAATATGGCTAATACTTCACAGCTTTTTAAACGGTAGCAATATGACAATTAAAATGACTATTTTTGAAGAAAAAAATCACATGGTAATTGCAGTTGGATTATAACAGGTTAAATATTTAAATCTATTTAGCATTTATCCAAGATATCACTTTGTTGACCTTTCCTTGAAATAAAGTTACCAATAGTACTGCTTATTACATGTCACTGAATAACCTTCTTAATTTCCAGCAGAATAAGTTATTCAAAGTGTTACTTTTTCATTAAACATTTGATGAAGTTAACTTTATAGTTATATAAGTTAAATGCATTATCTTGGTGCTTCCAGAATCCAATATTGTACTTTTTTAAAATTATATATTGTGTTTTCAGTATCTAGTATTACACTTTTTTCATAGTATGTGAAGGATCTTGTATTTACAGACCAAACCAAACCCACCTAACTGTTATGTAATTTACTTTTGATAGATCAAGAAAAAGCTGAGTTCTTTGGCTCTTCACTCTGATGTTTACTTAAAGCTAGGGTGACCAGATGTCCCGTTTTTAAAGGGACAGCCCCATTTTTGGGGACTTTTTCTTATGTAAGCTCCTGTCCTGTTTTTTCACAGTTGCTATCTGGTAACCCTACTTAAAGCAAATTTATTTCCTTGACATTTCATTCCCTTTACCTGATTCATGTGAATTCAAACTGAAACCTCTTGCATACTAACCAGTATAAAACAAACAAATGTTAATATATAGTGATATCTTATGAAAAACTCAAACACTGGAATCCACTCTTTAATATATATCACAGCAGTATAGATATTCTTGTGGTTTTGGAGGAACTTTATTGCATGCTCCTGCATGTAGATGCTTCAACTTTACAAGAAGTTTATCTTTTGAAATTGCACATGCATGGCATTGTACATTACATATACAAAATTATATTAAAAGAATGTCTTGAAGTCATGATTAAATTAGGAAATGCCAGAATTAAGGTTGCTTGGACAACCTTAATTTGGACCCCTTGTGTGCACTATGGTGTAGTCTTCAGTTACGTGATCACATATTACTTTCTTTCTACAGGACCTCTTCATACAGTGAATAGAATGACCAGTGCTCACTCAGTGAGCAACTATTTGATATTTTATTTTATCCTCATTGTTCAGTGTGTGGCCACAAGCCTTATTACTCCGCAGTATTCAAACCATGCTAGGAATACATAATGATTATATAATCATAGATTTGTAGGCCTGGAAATGGCAGGACTAAGTATTATCTAGACCATCCCTGAGAGGTGTTTGTCTAACCTGCTCTTAAAAACCTTCAATGATGAAGATTCCACAACCTCCCTGGGTAATTTTATTCCAGTGATTAACCACCTTGACAGGAAGCTTTTTCTAATGTCCAACCTAACCCATGCTTGCTGCAATTTAAGCCCATTGCTTCTTGTTCTGTCCTCAGAGGTTAACGAGAACAATTTTTCTCCCTTCTTCTTGTAACAACCTTTTATGTACTTGAAAACTATTATCATGTCCCCTCGGTCTTCTCTTCTCCAGACTAAACAAACCAGTTTTTCCAATCTTCCCTCATAGGTCATGTATTCTAGACCTTTAATCATTTTTGTTACTCTTCTCTGGACTTTCTCCAATTTCTCCACTTCTTTCCTGAAATGTGGTGCCCAGAACTGGACATAATACTCCAGTTGAGGCCTGATCAGTGCAGAGAAGAGTGGAAGAATTACTTTTTGTCTTGCTTGCAACACTCCTGCTAATACATCCCAGAATGATGGGTTTTTTGTTTTGTTTTGTTTCCCCCCCCCAACAGTGTTACGCTGTTGTCTCATATTTACCCTGTGATCCTCTCCTCCAAAGCACTTGCAACCCCTGTCAAGTTGGTATCATCCATAAACTTTGAGTGTACTCTCTATGCCATTATCTATATCACTGATGAAGATATTGACCAGAACGGAACCCAGAACTGATCCCTGCGGGATCCCACTCGATATGCCTGTCTAGCTTGACTGTGAACCAGTGATAACTATTTTCTGGGAATGGTTTTTCAACAAGTTCTGCACCCACCTTATAGTAGCTCCATCTAGGTTGCATTTCCCTAGTTTGTTTATGAGAAGGTCACGTGAGACAGTATCAAAAGCCTTACTAAAATCAATATATACCACATTTATCACTTTCCCCCATCCACAAGGCTTGTTACCCTGTAGAAGAAAGGTATTCGATTGCTTTGACATATTTTCTTGACAAATCCATGCTGACTGTTAATTATCACCTTATTATCTTCTAGATGTTTGCAAATTCATCGCTTAATCATTTGCTCCATTATCTTTCTGGGTATTGAAGTTAAGCTGACTGGTCTGTAATTCCCTGGGTTGTCCTTATTTCCCTTTTTATAGATGGGCACTATATTTGCCCTTTTCCAGTCCTTTGGAATCTCTCCCGTCTTCCATGACTTTTTGAAGGTAATCACTAATGGCTCAGATGCCTCCTCAGTCAGCTCCCTGAGTATTCTAGGATGTATTTCACCAGGTGACTTGAAGACATCTAATTTGTCTAAGTAATTTTTAACTTGTTCTTTCCATATTGTAGCATCTGATCCTACCTCATTTTTACTGGCATTCACTATGTTAGATGTTCAATTGCTACTAACCTTTTTGGGATTTTTTTTCTCATCACTACATTATTTGATTGCTACTCAAACATTAATTTATTTAATTTCACAACAATCCTGTGCGGTGAAGGGCTATTGTTATCCCAATTTATAGATGAGGAACTAAAGCGCACAGATTAAGGCGAAAGGTATCCACTAATTTTGGCTGCCCAGTTTGAGACAAACTGTATCTGATTTTTTTAGAGTACTTATATAGCACTTAATATGTTCAAAGCACAGCTCCCATTGACGTAATTTTGTAATTGTGAATTCTTAGCACTTTTGTGAAACAGACCCAAGTTGGGTATCCATAAAATGAGGAACACACAATTAGTGATAACCTGTGAAAAGTGTTTGTTTTAAATAACTTGCCTAATATTATGTAGTAACTCTTTGGCAGAGGCAGGGGTGGAATCCAGATCTCCATATGTGTTATATATGAGCCCTTAATCACGAAATCCTCCTTTCTTTTCCTGCAACATACTGGCTCATCTACTACATAGTTTTGCAAAAGATGAGGCAAGGGCCCTCCAGATAAATGTCCTTTTACACAACTGTTACTCATCTCAGAGCAGGTCCAACTTGTGCAGAGAATGAGGCACCGGTCCTGTGGAGGAACTGATAACCATGTAATTAAAGACTATACCATAATGCATAGGCACAAAGTAAAGGATCCAAATTAAAGTTGCCCAGGCAACCTTAATTCTGGCATTTCCTAACTTTTGAGTGCTTGATTTTTCAATCCTAATGTTCTTCTAATAATTTTAGTGTGTGTAATTTCATAGGTTTTTGAAAAAGGAAACTGGAAAAGAAAACCCAGAAATTCCATCATATTGACATGATTCATCAGCAGGGTTGAACCTTAAAATGTCCCATACAGGTCTCTACTACCTGAGCTAAGGGAGCAACTGATAGCAGTAGTAGGTTGTCATCCTTGCATGCACCAGGACTAGAGGGGATGACAGACACATTTCGTGAGTGAATTTCACACATTTGCTGACAGCAGAGGAATGATAAGACTCTGTAATCTTGGTTCCATTCTAGGTTGTGGGTGGAAGTGTGCTCTAGTGTTCACAGACCTTTCTGCCCATTTCCGTTTGTCCCAGGCCTGTCTCTTTGCTACCCAACTCCTTGTCCCAATCACATTTTCCTCACCAAACAAGTCCCAGTCTCCATCTCTCAGGTTTCTCTTCACACTCCCAAGCTTACTGCCCAGCTAATCTGTCACTTAGCTCTTGGACTCCATGTCCCAGTTCTTGCCTTCTCCTCCATCCCCTTGTCTTGCAAGTCCCAGTTCTCCCCTCCTGGCTCTTCAGCCAATCCTTCTCTCTCTCCATTCTCCTCCTCCCTCCCCCTCTTCTAGTCTCTTTGCCCTGCTAGACCCAATTTGCCCTCCCTCCTCTCCCCATTTTCCATTTCCCAGTTCCCTCTTCCCTGGCTCCTACTCCCCCTGGACTGTTAGATTTGTGAAGATAAAACTTGATGTAATGATAGAAGCTGTATGAGAAGAAAGGGAGAAGAGTGAAAAATATTACCAGAAGTGAGAGTCAGGACAGGGAGAATTTTAGATGTAAAAGAGATTTGGGGATAAAGAAGTGTTAAATGTTAGATATGTTGCATTTGAGCATATGGCAAGACATCCAGGATATGGGAAATAGGAAACTGAACAGAAAGGGAGTGGTCCAGTAGAGAATAATATCTAAGTCACGGGGATAGAGATGTTAGTTAAAGCTATGACAATGAGTATACTTGTGATAGAAGAAGAGGCAAACCTGTCTGCTACACCAACATAGTGAGATGAATGGATTATGAAGATCATGAAAAACTACCAAAGAATGACAAAAGGAAGAGGTTGGGAGAAATAGCAGGAGAATCAAGCCTTCAGGTTTCTGAAATCTGAGGAGAGAACTGATACAAAAAGGTGCAAATGACCTTGATAAAGATAAGACAGATTGTGGGGGGCTAGGCTGTAAGAGAAGCCTAGAGATTGTCAGGAAGAGTTGATGAGGGCTGGTTTAGTTCAGTGGAGGTAAAAGAATTCAGATATAAACAATGGAACTTATGAATATTTGCACACATGAAAGAGCGAATGAAATAGTATTCAGGTCAATGAGATTATGCTCCGTTCAAGAAGCTCAAAGGAGGGAAAGGATATGGGCAGTGGACTGTAAACACAGATTCTGACTTATCATTGACAAGATAAAACCCATTAACTTCAGTGGGAGAAGGATGAGTCCCTACATTTGAATGTCTCTGGTTACAAAGAATACATGGTGAAAATAAAACACATGATATACAAGCAAAAAGGTTCATACAGAATTAGTTAAAAAGTTTTATGTAATGCAGCTACAAGATATTTTAATATATCTTATCATATTTTTGGAGAGAGTATCTAGACAAAAATTGTAGTCCTGGGATCTTTAAAATAAATAATGCAAGTAATATATTCAAGTGTAAATATGTTCTCCAAATTGTGTCCTTTAAAAGAAACAAAAAATAATTTATTAGATTTGAAGCATTCCTTTGTAAATATGTCAATATAATAAAACCACCAAAGTGCATAGTTTTATATAACTGCTTCCCCACAAAGAATGTCTCTAGGTAGTTGATAATTTTATGGACATTATTTCTGAATTTCAAATTTAGGAAATGTGACCAACCATATAATTTTCTCCGTTTTAGCATTGATATGGTGATATTTGAATATTTTGTGCCAAACAAATATTTTGCAGTATAATAGAATAGCCGGAAATGTATGGTATATAAAATTTCTTTAGCTGTAATATAGAATGTTAACTATTTAGGGCCAAATTCTTCTCCAGCTTACAACTTGTGTTGGCTCATGGTCTTTAGTAAGGTTCCGTATTTATAAATCAAGGGAAAAATCTGTATCTTATTTGAGAAAATTACTGCATCTTTGAATAATATGTTGGTCTCGTCTTCAGGAATTATCTAACTTATTTTTGACCTTGTAAAGTGCAAGAGCAATGTAGAATTAGAATCATTTTTTCACGCTTTTAATTTGAATTATTTTTTGTTTGAACACAGTTTCCATTTTGTGAGCTTTCCTATGCATGTGCAAAATGTTTCTCCTCAGGCCCCCTTGTATTTCCTGGTCCTATTTTTATGAATCATCGAGAGCAGGCTCTAGCCAGAATCAGACCCCATCCAGCACAGCTAAAGCATAAGCGGGACAAGCACAAAGGTATTTGGTCTTCCTTATTGACTAGGAGGGACATATGCCCATCCTCCAAGTCATTCCTTCCATCCACTGAATCTTTGTTTTCAGAGAAATGCACAAAAATTATTCTGCTCTTTTCTTGTTAGTCTCTGTAACCTGAGGAGAAAGAAAACACATTTTATGTTTGTTTACTTTAAAAGTATGAATGTTTGACACCCTATATCATTTTTGGTTTTTTTTTTATTTTAAAAATTTTTATTTTGTGATAAAGTATGTCATTTTATTTTTCTGTCTTTTCTCATTTGTTTAAATAAAACTAAAGAAATTTACACAACTTTCTAATTTTTTTCATTGGGCCAGGTAATTCAAGTCTGGCATATGCATTGTCATTTTATTTTCTTGTCTTAATTTTATGATCTTGCACAATGTGTATCGGTTGCAGTTGCTAAAATATTGTTTATATTACAGATTCATTAATTCAAGGCTTCTGTTTGATTTTCTGTAGGTTTACCATCTATAAGTAAGCCTTTTTTGATACTTCTGGTTTACAAATGTTAATTACTCAGTAAAAAATTACGTTTAGGTAACAGAAGACCTATGTCAAAAGTAGCGACACATAGTATGCTTTCAAAGCTTGCTGCAGGTAGTTTGGTTTCCATCAACTTTTGGTAATAAAGCAGTGGTCATTGTAATCATAAAATGGATGGGACAATTTTCTAGCTCACTTTGTGAATTTTCTCTTGCTTTTCAATACTAGTTCCTGTCAAACAAAGTTCTTTGGCTTTTTAAGGTCTTCATGGCAAAACAGTAGCTACAGGTGTTTACTGACCTTTTGTAGCAGCAGCAGCAGCATTCCCTGGTGCCATTGTGGCCAGCAACAGTGGCAAGACTAGCAAATTAAAGGATAGTAATTATACTCTCACTCTTTCCATGGAGCTTTTCCAACCAGCTTTCTTCACTTTACCAGCTGGTCTAATGACAAGGAGCTTGCTGCCTGTTCTTCTGTTTTGCTAGCTTCCTGCATGTATCATGCAAGCTCCTTCCCTCATTTCCATGTGCAAATACAACTGC
This sequence comes from Trachemys scripta elegans, assembly GCF_013100865.1. Lineage (NCBI taxonomy): Eukaryota > Metazoa > Chordata > Testudines > Emydidae > Trachemys > Trachemys scripta. The sequence continues at coordinate 267,049,664 of NC_048298.1, forward strand.
ATTGCCAATCTGTTTTATAGTATCCTAAAATGACACCCTAATTTATAGAAAAGGTATTTTAATTAATGTCCAGAAGTTTACAAAGATACTCTATTTATTTTGTCACCTCTAAGTCTGTACATGGTACCTAATGCAACCTGTCTTTACATTAAAAGAACAGGAGTACTTGTGGCACCTTAGAGACTAAGCAGTAGAGCTAATTTTTTGTTAAAAACCCACTAAAACAGATTCTGAAAAATGTATCTTAAACAAATTTCAATGGGTTTTGTGACAAAGGGTTTACTAGCATGTAAAAAATCTCTCATACACATAATTGTGTTTGTATAAAAAGGAGCAGATAGGGGAATGGCTAATTTGTTTGTAAATTGACAGAACTATATGTGCGACTATGGTAGTTTTCTTAAAGAAGTGGAGGTGCAGTACAATTTTCATGCAACAAGTGTGTGTATTTAACACATATATATTATATTAGTTCCTGTTTTGCTGAGTTAAATTAACTTGTTCATTCTGCAGAAGTTATTAACTAAGTTAATAGTTTTTTTTCCCAGTCCAGAACCGTGTGCATTAGCAGATTGTTTGCAAATAGAATTTCAGTGCATCATATCTCAAAATATGCTTTATTACCAGTATATGCATTTTGACTTCTTTAATCTGGTGTACTGCAGGTTGTTCTTGCTGTTACCTTGTTCAGTGTTTTCTTTTCCCACCCTTGCTCATTGTTCTTTTTTCTTAAAATTGCTTCTTGAAAAGAATAGGAATATAACTATGAATTATGTTTGTAGACGGAAGTGGAGAAAGGGGTGAGAAGGATGCCAGCAAAATCACAACCTATCCTCCAGGGGCTGTCCATTTTGACTGTGAACTCCGGGCAGTACAAGTCAGTTGTGGGTTTCACCATTCAGGTACAAAGCTACAGCTTTTATCTAATGCGTGCACTTGTTGAAAAAATTATGTGATCATATGCCCTTCCACTCGTATAACTACCATGAACTGCCTTCTCTAAGGAAAGGTGGTGTTAATCCTTACCCAAGTAAGTTTCAAATCATTGATATTTTTGGGGTACAGTAGAACCTCAGAATTATGAATACCTCAGGAACGGAGGTTGTTCGTAACTCTTAAATGTTTGTAACTGAACAAAATGTTATGGTGGTTCTTTCAAAAGTTTACAACTGAACATTGACTTAATACAGATTTGGAACTTTACTATACAGAAGAAAAATGCTGCTTTCCCTTTATTTTTTTTAAGTCTATATTTAATATAGTACTGTACTGTATTTCTTTTTCGTCTCTGCTGCTGCCTAATTGTGTACTTCCGTTCCAAATGAGGTGAATGGTTGACTGGTCAGTTCGTAACTCTGGTATTCATAACTCTGAGGTTCTACTGTAATTCCAGGCTTCAGCATTCTATTGGATGTCTTGATTAGCCATCTTTGTGGGGGTGCAAAGGAGTGATTAGGTTGGATTAACATCTGCAGCCAACTTCAGTTCTCTTCACCACTGAAGGAGGGTTAAGAAACCATACAGTGATTAAGAAACCATTCTCTAGTGCTTCTCCACTCCACTCTTCCTGCCAGTTGCCACTCTAATTCTGAACTGTGCAGGGGATGGGTATCCCATGGGACCGTGTAAATTATTAACCCCTATGTAGTGGAACTGCATCTGCTATGCTTCCAAGGGCCCTCAATTCCAAAAAGAGTAGGTTCGGAATTTGACCACAAGGCAATATTTATTGTTATAATAATTTTAGTGAGTTTTTTGGTTAATTTGGAGTGCCATTGGAACAAATTATAATCCAGCATTATAATCAGCATTGATTGGAGGCTCCCAAATTATCTCTAGCATGGAAAAAAATTGTTTTAAAGTACAGTTATGATCACAAAAGCGACTGTGCAAAAATATTATCCTTGTTTTATTCAAGAAAACTGTTTCATGCTGACAATATTATTGGGCAGGTACTGTATTGTGTTTTGTACAGTACTAAGAACTCGCTGTGAAGAAACTTAAACACACAGAAACAAGACATATTAGGAAATAGAGGTGAATGGGAAATTAGTGGCTTTGATAAAGTGGATTTTAATGGTGGGACAATATTTTTCCCCAGGAAGATGAGCATCAGTCTGCCCAGGTTCTTAGTAGGCAAACAAATGTAATAAATGCTTATGGCAGTCAGTTAACTGGTAATTTAATCCAGCAGTTACTTTTTCTAATTTTGCTCTGATTGCTACTTTTTGTTTATTCAAATGAAAATTTGATGATTTTTGTAATTAAACTGTTGAACAAAAACATGTTTGACACGGTTAGCTCTGTAATCAGTTTGTTTAAATTAACAGATGAAAAATGTAATTAGTGTTAAACATTTCAATAGCTTTTCTCTTACCAGGGAATGGCTTCAGTGGGACTACTCTCAGGCTTAAAGTTAATTGTATGCAAGTCTTTGCACGATCAAGAACTTAAGTTAAAGCCAAGGAGGGTAAAATTATTACCATCTACAAATATTTTTAGTAATATAAAGTACACATCAAACCATGGATGTGTGAGGTCCTTCAAATTGTCAGGAAAAAAATATTCTGAAAACAAAACATTTTATTTTTAGTGGTTTTGATGGAGAATGGTGATGTTTACACATTTGGATATGGGCAGCATGGGCAGCTGGGACATGGAGACGTTAATTGCAGGTATGTTGTAAATAGGTTAAAGGACATATTTGTACTATTGAATTTCATTCCATATCTATGAATTGGATTACATATAATGGATATATTCTCCCTGCTTAGATGAGGCAGGGAGAATATTCAGGAGTGATGTAAATAGGGCAGGACTTCCTTAAGCTCTGCTAAAAATTTTAGAAAATGTCTCCTGCGCATACTCAGAATCAGTGTCAGCTGTTTCAACTTTGTTTTCATCTAGAATAAGCTAAAAGAATTTAGTCTTCAAAGAACTGTTCACATGAAGGTCTAAATGTTGTGTTGCTGTGTCTTTAAAAAAAAAAAAAGGTTACAGGAATTTTACTCTGGGGGAAAAGTGCTTCCCTCTATTACCAGTTACTCAAAATTACTAGGAAGGGACTTTGCTCAGACTTTTTAAGAACAAACAGTGCCTGCCTTCTAGCAGATAGCAACCAGGGAAAATTTCAGTCCCCAAAGTATTTGAAAAAAATTAGTTTATGAAAACTATCATACAATTCAAAGTGTGTAGCTTTTTCTTTGGTTTGAAAATTTCTATACATTGTCTGTGCCCAAAGATGAAATGTTTTTGAAAGTTATTGCAGACTCCTTTCATGCATTGTAGTTTTCCAGACATATTAAGACTGCAGTGGATAAAGATTTCAGTGCCAAAAAATCTGTCAAGTTTGTGAGTTCCACAAGGTAAAAATATATGTGCTGAAATCCTTATGCCCCTAAGAACTTCAGTAAAGAAACTTCTACATATTATTATGTCTCTTACAATAGTGACTAAAGACCAACCAAGAATGAGGTCCCATTGTGTTAGGCACTGTCCAAACAGAGTAGTAGATGGTCCTTGCCCTGAAGTGCATACTATTGAAATAGGCAAGACAGACAGTGTGGGGGAAGAAATATAACACACAAGCAAAGTGAACAGTGTGATAGCAGCAAACGTCATGGTTTGGGTTTTTTTGGATGGGCTTATGAGACGATAAGCTAAATGGAAACAAAATTTGAAGGGAAGCTAGGTGAGGGGGACAGGGCAGGAGAGGAAGAGGGTAAGAAGAGTATGGATGGATTGTGGAAGCACATATTAAAGTCAGGAGATAATTTAGGCCACATCTTCATCCTACGAGTGCTTTGCCAGTATACAGTAACTCTTGGTTAACATTGTAGTTATGTTCCTGAAAAATGCTACTTTAAGCGGAACAATGTTAAGCGAATCTAATTTCCCCATAAGAATTAATGTAAATAGGGTGATTAGGTTCCAGAGAAATTTTTTTCATCAGACAAAAGACTATCTTTTTTATATATATATTGCCAGTGTGTAAGTATATAATATTTTATTCCTGTTTTAATATTTAAGAGCCTGGTCCTGAAAGGTGCAGAGCACCTCAGGATCGAGCCCTAAATGTGTAATTTAATATATTTACTGTTTATTTTGTTGCATGTATACCATAAAATATGCAGGATTGTGCAGTTGCAGAGATAACGTTCCTATAAACGCCTAACTTTATTTTCCCTTGTTTTCAGTGTTTCAAATTCTAGCCTTAACATCACATTAACTCACTTAATGCTTTATATTTTATATAATATAATAAAGCTACATTTCTCAAATTTTTTTTTGGATTATCAGAATATCTGGTGTTTTGCTACTTTAACTATTTTAGAATGATAACCTTTGTGCAGAGGGAACCATGTCTGTCCAAATGAGCATATTGCTGACCAATAAGAACTGAGTGGTCTACAGCATCTTAAATAATGTAACTTGCTAATGTACATTTCACATTGTACATTATCTTTGTGTATCTTTATTTTTCCTGTCATATTCAGTGTCCTTCCTTATCTTGTATTCTCTTTATCTCTTCTTCTTCTTCTCATTTTTCTCATGCCTAATCTTTCCATTGTCCTTCCCTCTAGTCATCAGGGATTCTCTACATATGGGCAAAAAGAAGAACAAGAGTACTTGTGGCACCTTAGAGACTAACAAATTTATTAGAGCATAAGCTTTCGTAGACTACAGCCCACTTCTTCGGATGCATCCACGAAAGCTTATGCTCTAATAAATTTGTTAGTCTCTAAGGTGCCACAAGTACTCCTGTTCTTCTTTTTGCGGATACAGACTAACACGGCTGTTACTCTGAAATCTACATATGGGGTTATTCAGAAATAGCTATTCCACTTTAAACTTAGACACTACCTTAATCTGAAACAATTTGCAAGTGTAGGCAAGCACTTAGGCCATGATCCAAAGCCCACTGAAGTCAGTTTTGACTTGTCAGGCCTTTAATTTGCTCACCTCAATGTTATTTTTTTTTCTCACCTCTCAATCTCACTGCTTCTTTTCTAATCTATCACTTCAGGGTTCCCCCCATTCACCACTACTGTCCTCTCTCTCAGATACACTCACTACTTCCAGTTGAGGAGAGACAGGTAGAGGGACTTTGTGGTGTTTTCCTTAAACACATCTGTATTTGGGAGGCACACAGAAGACTTTTCAGGTCTTCTGGTGAGATTATTCTTTCTAGTATCTATAGACTTTGGGGGAAAGAGGGATGGTCTAATGCCTTTCCCTCCATTTGAGAGATGCAGAACCAGGATCTTCTCTCCCCCTCTGCCCCTCCCTAGACAGCTGGGGCAGAGAGTCATCCAGTAGTCTTGCCAGCCATGCTTGGGACCGGAATACTAGACAAATGTTCAGTTGCATGATAATACAAATAGTATTCCAGATAGTATCTGACAAATGACAGTAACAATATTACTTTGTGATCAGCTGCACAGTTATTAACATTAATATTGCATTTGTTAAATGTTTCATAAAGATGCACTGATATTGGTGTGGTTTTATTTTGACATAGGGGATGTCCCACTCTGGTACAAGCATTACCAGGTCCTAGCACGCAAGTTACTGCGGGAAGCAACCATACAGCCATTCTCTTAATGGATGGACAGGTGTTCACATTTGGCAGTTTCTCTGTAAGGAAACATTTCTTTTTACTTTTGGAAATAGTTTTTTATCTATATATTGTACACTTAGTTACAGTAAATAGTTTTTAGAAAGATTTTTCACAATTGCACACATTTGCATATACCTAACTTATGCCTGTGCATATCAAGTGTTTGTGTGTCTTTATTTTAAATCTGGTTAGAAAAGCATGACTGTGAAAATCTCCCGCTGTTCCTTACTATCTCCCATATCAAATTTACATAGTTTTGACATTAATGCTAATTAGAAAAAAAAAAAAAAAAAACACTTCCCCTCGTAAGCTGTCTGCAAACTAACGTGGTGGGATTTCATGGCATCTGTAGAATATTTCTACATGAGAAGATAATGCATGGAGAAGATGGTTACTGTTCAGAGCACTCCTGGCGCACATCCGAGCTTCTGCTTGGGCTGCAAGGGAGGTTGTGGGAGGAAGCTAGGGAGGCAGTACCTTCTTTTTCCTCACAGCAGTGGTAGGGCTGATTCAAACATGTAAGGTTAAAAATTGTAAGATGTAGCTTAAATTCATAACTTTGCTAGACACTAAAAATCATCGACTGAATAGAGGCACTGGATTTAGGGCTTATTACAACAATCTGCAACCCACTAACAACCTCCCCCCACCCCAGCTGCTTCCTCCCCTCTTCCTTCTCTCCCTGTGACTAGAGAGGTGTTAATAAGCCACATCACTTTGAATGGTCCCTTGAAATATTTAACTACTTATGCTAAACAATCTGTTCAAACCTTGCATTTAGCAGCCATATTTTGAGTTAGTTTCCCAGACCTGAAGAGCTCTCTGTAAACTCAAAAAATTTGTCTCTCTCACTAACTGAAGTTGGTCCAATAAAAGATAATACCTCACCCCAGGAGTGCTGGAAGCTCCCTAAAAGTGTGGGGGGAGGGGTGGGAGAGGGGGCAGTGGTGCCTGAACAGTGGCCCCACCCCCTGCGCCACCCCTTTCCCCGAGGCCACGTGCCACAGTGTGATAGCGTTATGATGTAAACTTTAAATGGGTCATCTTTTTCCAATTTTCCATTTTGTATATTGAAACTGTGCTATTTTATCCATCTGAAACTATTGTTGCTAGTATTTACTAATTACTAAATTCTTGCTTTAGAAGGGACAGCTTGGCAGACCAATTTTGGATATGCCTTACTGGAATGCAAAGCCAGCACCCATGCCTAATATTGGATCTAAATATGGACGCAAAGCTACTTGGATTGGAGCAAGTGGAGATCAAACTTTTCTTCGGATTGATGAAGCTCTCATTAACTCTCATGTTCTAGCCACGTCTGAGATCTTTGCAAGCAGGCATATAATAGGTAAGAGCTCTTCAACAGCATTGTAAATTAGTTCATTTAACATACATTTAGTGAAGGAACTTGAAACATTACAATGCAAGCAGTGGAGGTAGTAAGTAAAAGATGCAAATTGAGTAAACTCTTATCTTATGACACTCCATTTTACTTTTAGCGTATTTATATTGTGTTTGGTACTCTTAATTGATTTACTAATGTAATTTTATTAATACAAATAAAAATCCTCCGAGCTACTCTTAAATTTAATGTTCCAGTGCAGTTAAAAAATCTCATGACATCTATAAGATATTGTACTATGAGTGTACTCTTCCTTACAGTATTATTATTATTACTTCAGAGATGGAGGCTAGCATGTGACAGATGGACTATTTGTCTATTTTTTTTCCAGGTTTGGTCCCTGCTTCTATGTCTGAACCACCTCCGTTTAAATGTCTTCTGATAAATAAAGTAGATGGGAGTTGCAAGACATTTAATGATTCTGAACAGGAGGATCTTCAAGGGTTTGGAGTATGTCTGGATCCTGTTTATGATGTTATTTGGAGGCAAGTGTGGTTTGTAGTCACAGAAAGGGGGCATCAGTATAGAAATTGAATTTATTAGAACAATTTTGGGTAGCATCATCTGCTCACATAGGTTCAACTATCATTTCTCTTACCTATTGTAATAAGGCATCTGTTCAGTCTCCTTTATATCTGTTGCCAGGGCTGTCGCTTTTCCCTGGCTCCAAAGCATGTGTTGTCACGCCCAATCTTTTCAAGGAGGTTTATTTCTTTAAACAGAGGTTATCAAACAAACAGAAAACAGTCTCAACTCAGTCCTTGGCCCCAGGCTTTAGGGTCAGCCCTCCCAGAGGTCTCTAGCATACCTGCTCCTGGCAGCTTCCCAGCCTTAGTCAGCTCTGCTCCCATCCTGGAATAGCAGCCACAGAGCTGCTTCCCTGAGCCTCTTGGCCCCTTGCTCTAGGGACCCACAATAGGAGCTTAACTGCACTCCAGTGTGGCTTTTCCTCCGCAGGGCTTAGCTTCCTCTGTCTGTTCCTCTCCAGGGCTCAACCTCTCTGTCTTTCCTCCCTCCAGCTGCCTACTAGCAGCCCTTTTTCAGCCCAGGTGTAGGCTAGCCCTCTTTAATTAACTGAATTGGACTTACCTGTTCCACTTCAGGGGAATTGGGCTCTATCACAGCAACCAGCTATCCTGTGACAAATTGTATCTCTGTTTTTCTTCTTGGATGGCTTGCTGTCCACTTGAGCTCAACATGGCCTAAACAGAGCTCCTTCTTTTTCCTCCTGAATTCTCTTCACATTATTTGGTCTCCGTTATTTTCAACAACTCCTCCAGGCTCAAAATATTTGGTAATCTTAAATTCCTCCATCTGTTTTCCTTGCATTCTGTCCAAGCCATATTCAGATTTTACACAATACGCTGTGGAAAAAGAAACAGTATCTGAATCTTCTTGCCTTGCCCAACAGTTAAACCACTTGTTCATGTCTTAATCTCTCAATTCAGTTACTTCAGGATCTTCCTTAGCAGTCTCGCTGATCAGAAGGGGGAAGAAGTGGTACTCTTCTAAGCTCTGCCTACTTGAGACTTAAAAATAAGAGGATATTCACAATAGATTATAGTTCTTCCTTCGTGTCCTCTGTATATTCCCACTCATAGAATGCTCCAACCGGTGCAGCCTGAATGGTAAGATTCTACTAGCAGTAGCCATTGGAGTGTCTATGTGCCTCCCTTGGTCCCTCTGCATGCTTCTTCTCCGCCCTCCTTCCCACCACCACCACTCTGGATGTTTTAGGGTTTAAAAGTTGCATGGAATTCCACCACCTCAGTTCCTTCAACCGTGATCAGCTGGAGGGTTACACTGTTGCTGTGTGATCCTTATGGAGTAGTAGCTAGATAGTTTGTATTGGTTAGTTGTTACCGAAGTGCATATAGTTATATATTGTTACTTAGAGGTAGGTAGCTAAAGGATAACATGTTGGATCAGAAGGTTAAGAAGCCTGGATTCAAAAGATGTTTCTCGTGACCGGCAGTATTCCCAGCATCAGATGCACATATCGGAGGCTTGGCATGTTTGGGGGAAGATCATTCTCTCTCTGGATATCCAATTTGCTTAATAAAAACGAGGAGTCCGGTGGCACTTTAAAGACTTACAGATTTATTTGGGCATAAGCTTTTGTGGGTAAAAAACCCACTTCTTCAGATGCGCTTCTTCAGACTTACACGGCTACCCCCTGATACTTGACAATCTGCTTAATGTTTATCACAAGGGCTAAGAGTGCGAGAGTTGAAATAGGCTCCAGTGAGTTTTATTGCAGGAATCACTGACAGTGGCAGCAGATTCTCAGAGAGTGGTTGTAGTTCCAGTCAATTCAGCTGGGAAAAAAATCAGATTCAGCTTCTGTGTCAGATACAGGATCTGACATAGTTAAAGATCCAAAAAAGAAAAGTTTTGGATCAGTGATAAACTCTGTTTCCATAACTGTCCCATTTCAGAAAGTATCGGTTGCAGTACCAAGAAAAAATGTGCAGATTTCCTTGGTGTCAGCCTCAGTACAAAGAACCAATCAGAGAGAGATTTACAAGGACAGAATCTATTTATAGAGCCAGGATCTGACTTAAGATCTCAGCTCAGAGTTGGGAGTTGTCCTTGTACAGATCCGACAATATCACATCTGGAGGACCCTGTCCTTATGGTGAGTTCTAAGGATCCAGTTAAGAGAACTGATGAGCGTTCATTAACTGGCATAATACTGTTAAAGCGGTAGTTCATCATACGGCTCCATCTGTGGCTCCATTGACAGTTGAGCCTGGTACTGCTTCTTAGAACACATCACTTGGGTTGCTGCAAGCAATCAGACTGACTGCTTTTCTGAGAGTCAGCAGCACTGTGCTGCTGCATTCTATTAAAACCCCTTCATGATACCTGAAGAAGAACTTTTCTCTGCTCTCCATTTCAAGGAGGTTATTGTCTCAAGTCCTATCTGAGCCTCGAGTGATTTGGAGCTAGAAGAGAAATACAGATCAGATTAGAACCAGGAAAAAAAAATATAATCAGTTCAGTGCAGGTCTGCTGGATCCGCAAGCACAGAGATATTTCCAGCTTGATCTATCCAGTGGGGTTTTGGCCTGAGTGGCAGATACCTCCTTTAGTAAGATGGTCGCTCTGGCCATTTTGGGCACCTTATTAGGAAGGTGTGAGGACAGACTTTCAGCAAGACTATATCAGGAGAACATTCAGGTTGTTGAATCCAATGGATAAGGACCAGCCAATACAGCTTCCTCAGAAGAAGTCACCTAAGGAAATTGGTAAAATATGAGGACGAGCTGGTAGATTCTGATTCATAATTAAGGGATGTGTCTTCTCCAAATGGAAATGTGGAGGACATCTCAGTATCATCACCATCAGAAGATGCTATAGCCTTTCAAGAGTTAGTATCTTGAATGTCAAAGATGCTAGATATTCCTTCTGTTTTTGTGGAGGAATCATCACATCCTCTCTGATATTTTGGGGTCAGTGGTTAAGTAACTAATCATATTTCCCTTGTTATGAAATATATCAACCACTCAGCTTCTCTCTAAAGTTGATATATCAGTTCCCCGAAGAAGGACTTGCTATGTTTCATACTTACCTGCCTCCTAATTCATTGGTGGTCAAAGTGGCATTTCACAGATCAAAAAGTGCCGAAGCTCACTCTGCTCCATCGGATAAAGAAGGGAAGAGGGTGACTGTATTCAGAAGAAATATGTTTTCTTCAGAGAAAATCAGCATGTGCATATGGACAGCATATGAAGCTGTCATGGCTAGGTACCAATACCATTTCTGGAGCAAAACATCCTTTTCTTAATGTGCTTTTAGAGGACCACCAAAGGTTATCAAATGCTATTTTGACTGAAGGACTGAATGTTGCTAAGCAACAGTTGACAGTGGATTTGAATCCTCAGATATTTCAGCAAGATCAGTAGCTTTGGCTGTCTCACTAAGGAGACACACCTGGTTAAGATTGGTCGGACTCCCTTATGAGACAGAAATGAGGCTTGTGGACCTTCCATTTGAAGGAGAAAGTCTGTTGAGTGTTCAGACTAAAGAGGTACTGGAGAGAATGAAAAATGTAAGATCTGCTAAATCTTTAGGTTTCTTTAAATAGGGAAGAAGTCATATTCTACTTCATTAAACAAGTATCAAAGGCAATATCCACCACCGTTGTCTCCTTCATGTCATTACAGTTACCAGAGAAGGGCATATCATTTTCGTCCAAAACATCATACTTAACAACATCAACATCAATGGAGGAAGAAAGTTTAAACCTTGCAATAATAAAGGGAAAGTTTTGTCATCTTCATCTTCTGCGCTGCCTCTGATGCATCGGATTTGACGTAATGACACGAAGTTTCAAGCCAGCCTGTATGGGCATTGTTTAATCCACAGTTTGGAGACTAGTTGTCCCATTTTTTTTAGCAGTGGGAGTTAATAACATTGGACAAATTGATATTAGAAGCTCTTTTATACAGTTATAAGTTCAGTTCAAAACTTCTCCCCCCAACAAGCCACCCACTTCATATTTGAGCAGAGATCAGTCATCTTGATTTGCTAAAAAAAGGATTTCCAGTCTCTACTATAGTTAGGTGTAGTAGACATAGTTCCATGAGATCAGAGGGAAGAGGTCTGGATTTAAGGAGATTAAACACTTTTTTATATAAAGGAACTTCACTTTTGCATGTTGTCTCTAACACCATCTCTTTCCCTCCAGGATTGTTTTGCAGCTCTGATCTTAAAAGACCCATACTTCCACATTTCTATAAACCATGTCATTGAAACTTTCCTGTGTTTCATTGTTGGAGAGGACCATGTTTCAATACAAGGCCCTCCCTTTTGAGTTATCTGCAGCGCCCAGTGTATTTACAAAATAGCTGTCTGTTGTGACAGTATACCTAAGAAGGCAGGGGATGTATGTATACTTGTACCTAGATGATTTAATAAGTGTCATTCAGGGAAGAGATCTTGTAAATTAAATATGTTCACTATTTGTCAGTCTGTGATTACCAATAAAATGGGAAAAGTCATGTCTAAACCCTATTTAAAGGGTTCTTTGTATAGGAGCCATAGTGGATTCAACTGTGAAGAGTGCTGTTCTCCCAGAGGTGGGAGAGATCAACATAAAAAGTTGTATGTATTTCCTCTGCTGGTTACCAAGACAATTGATTCTTTTCGTCCTTCAGTTGTTGGGTCTGTTGGCGTCAACCACATTAGTGACTCCTTATGCTAGTCTTCAGATGAGGTCTTCAACACTAGTTAGCAAAGAATTATAAATCAGTTTTAGACGATATTGATTGAAAAAATATTAATTCCATATCTCATGTTATCATTTAACGTGGTAGACAGACAATCAAAATGCAATGAAAGATGTACTTTTTCAATCCCTTACATCATCAGTAATACTGATCATGGATACATCTACCCTAGGATGTGTGGAGCCCATCAGAACAGTGAATTGTTGATCAGAGATCATTGTTCATCAAAGGAACTTACACATCAATATTTTAGAACTGATAATAGTCAGAATAGCTCTAACGTATTTTCTACGTCAACTCAAAAACAAAGCAATTCTGTTAGTAACAGACTCTGTGAAATTATGCATCTGAATCTTTGGTCCCTTCGCTTCACTGCGTGGGGAATAGATCTTTAGATGAGCTAGAAGACAGGCTTTCATTAGAAGTACAGAATTTACTGTTTTAGTCTAGAAAAGAATCCACACAGTCTTAAATGGAAGAAGTTTTTCCATATAGTCTTAAATGGAAGAGGTTTTTATTGTGGATTTCCATGTATAACATGGATCCTTATATGGCAACAATTAATTATGTATTAGAATATTTATTGTATTTAAAACATTCTTTTATCTTCAGTTAAGGTTCATATCTCAGCCATATCAGCATAGCATGTACCTGTAGAGGGAAAATCAGTTTTTGCTAATGAGATACAGTTAAGAGGTTTTTAAAAAGCCTTAATAATTTGTATCCTTCAATACAAACTCCTGTGTTCTCTTGGAATCTGAAAGTATTACAACACAATTAATGGGACCTCCCTTTGAACCTGTTCTTTATTTCATTTGTCTGTAAAAAAAAAAAATAGTGTTTTTGATAGCAATCACTTCTGCAACATGCATAAGTGAATTACATGCATTAATGACTGATCCACCATTCACTATTTTTCATGAGGATAAAGTGGTTCTTTGTGCTCATTCCAAGTTTTTACCAAAAAAATTCTGATTTTTCACATAAATCAATCTCTAATTTTACCAGTCATCTTTCACAAACCCCGTACTCATGATGGCGATGCTAAATTACATGTGTTGTATGTGAAGAATGTTGTCTTTTTATTTAGGCAGGACTACAACATTTAGACAGTCTTCCAAGATGTTCAGAGCTTGTGGACCAAAAAACAAGGGAAAAGCTGTTTATATACAAAATCTCTCTAGATGGGTTAGATTTGGTATTTATGAAGCATATAAATTGAAGGTATTATCCATTTCTCAAGGCAGCAGAACTCATTCAGCTAAATCAAAGGCAGCTTGCATGGCTTTCTCTAGATACAGTTCTCTGGTGAAGATATGTACAGTAGCAACCCAGAGTTGTGTTCACACTTTTACTAATCATTGTTCTTTAGACTTGGAATCTAGATCTGGTGCAAAGTTTGTCAAGGCAGTCATGCACTCCTTGTTTAACTAGAATGCCAGGTCCCACCCTCTTGGGTCAGGGTACTTGTTAATCCATCCCATGAGTAGGAATATGCAGAGGACATTCAAAGGAAGAAATGAAGTTTACTTACCTGTAACTGAGATTCTTCAAGATGAACTCTGGATAGTCACACTCCCCATCCACCTTTCCCCACTACCTCAGAGTCCTACTTACCAGAGGGCTGGGGGTTGCAGTTGAATGAACTGAGATGGTGGGTCATCACACTCCTTTTAAACTCTTGCCCTAGAACTCGAGAATTCAGTAGGGGTAGGGAGGAGAGTGCAAAGGAGCTGCATGGATGCTTCATCAGCTATTGCTGGTAGAATTTTACCATTTGGGCTGCATCAGTCAAAGGTTCAGAGCATCCCATGAGTGTGAATATGCAGAGTCCATATTGAAGAACCTCGGTTACAGGTAACTAACGTTCATATATTCAAAATATGATCGTGTGTGCTCTGATGGGCTCTTCAGGATTGAGTTCCCTTCATCAGAGTTCAGATACACCTATGAGTAGAGATTAGTTAAGGCAATAGTTATATGCTTAAGGCTCTGTGATGACATCAGAATCTCAGCTTTCATTTAGAGAGAAGTTTCTAGCCATCGTGATTGTGAAGAAAATCTTGAAAATGAGTCAAGTAGAAGTGTTGCATAAATTTCTGCCTGAGTCAAAAAGTCTATAGGAAGGACAAGCAGTAGCAGCTATAGAGCTAGGGAGGAAGCCAGTTAGCCCACGTTTGTTTAGAAGGGATGCAGTCTGATTAGGGGGCAGGGCTTGAATGGCCATCTGGGTTCTGCAGGATTGGATCCTTTTCACAGGGGCTTAGATGCCCTGCTCAAATCTATGGGATCTGTTTAGATGACCTGCTTGGATCTATGGGATCTGCTTCCCCTTCATGTGGCTTTTATATGCTCTCAGGGCTTTGTTTGTTTCCACCTACCCTTCTATCTTCATGAATCAGATGGAGAGGAAAGATGCTGTAGGTCTTCAAAATATTATTGTTCTTTCCTTTGATGAGCAGTGAAATAATTTGTGTCAATTTTAACTATCATCATTGGTATACCATTGATAACAAATACTTTTTAACTCATTTCATTCCCTTTCTCCATCTTATTCCATGCTGCCCCTGCACATAGAAGGTTCTTCCAATCCATTGCTAAGTTACTGTGTTCATATCATTCTCCCTTAAAAAAACCTCTTCATATGGGTTATCCACAAGAAGGTACTGTCTGTTGAAAAAAACAAGCGAAAATATATTGGACCCCTCAACCCCAAGATTTACATGCGTCAAAACTGAGTAACCTTATGACTTTCAATTTAAAGCCTTGTTATTTTTTGCCTCATCCCCTATTGTTTGGTACTGTCACTTGTTGTATTACATCTATAATTAGATTTTAAGCTCCTGAAATCAGCAACCATTTTAATGTCTCTTGTTAGCTCTGAGACATGCTTAGAACATTTTCTGGATGTTCTGAAATTTAAATAATCTAATATGTTAGTTTGAATTTAAGGTTATTAAGAATGTTTTGGGCTATTGTTACATTTTTGTAATAAATAGTGGTTATCTCGCATAACATATTTCATTGGTACAGTGGATTGCAATCCTAACATTCCCTACTAGTTAGAACTATCATTAAGTAGTTTTCAGTAGATATTAAAATAGTTTAGAAAGTTTAGATATTAAAATAGGTTCAGTTAATTTTTTATTGTTAAATTTAATTTTTTCACTACATTGAAATCTTTTTTTTACTTTGTGTTTTTGGGTCAGGTTTCGACCAAATACTAGAGAACTGTGGAGTTACAATGCCGTTGTTGCCGATTCCAGGCTTCCCTCAGCTCCAGACATGCAATCCCGATGTAGTATTCTAAGCCCGGAACTTGCTCTTCCGACAGGATCCAAAGCTCTAACCACCAGGTCTCATGCAGCTTTGCACATTCTAGGTATAAATTTATGGTTGATGAATCAAAAAGCTGAAAAGTAATAGTAAATACACTCTGCTGTGTATGTGTTTGTGTTGTCTTTGAGTAGTGTCCCCATGGGTGCTCCATTTAAGGTGTGTTTACACCCCATACTCCTGAGATCAGAGATTTTTTTGTAATAGTGCTTGTTTGACTTGCATATATGCCCTACACATCCTCATGCCCTCCACAAAGGCTATATAGGGCTGCACGGTAGAACTGCTCTCTGTTCCTCCTCATCCACCTCAGCCTGAGACAGAGTATTAGTGTGCCTTTCTATTCAAAAATAGTCTATTAGCCTCTCTGTTTCTCATTTCTATTTACTTTGTTTCAGAGGAATTGGTCTCAAAAGTTCTGGTCTGGGTTTAAGGGCAGGGGTAAGAAGAATCATGAGAAAAGACTTAGACTCTTAACAATGGAGCATTCTCCCTATCCAGCTTCAGATCCAGGCCAGGATGCCATCTGCTCACCTCAGACATCGGCCTGGGAGTTAACATAGTGCCCCTTTGACTTCAGCACATTCACTTGGATCTGTTGGAGGTAAATCCTCAGAAGACCTAAAAAAAAAAGAGCCCATTCTCCTCAGGAGCCTACTCTGAAGTCTGTGTCCTCCAACTAAGACTGTTTCAGAGACCTCACGTCCTGCTAAAGCCACTCTGTATGATAAAGGTCAACAATATCTTAATTGATTTGGCTGCAAGATCTACTCATCCACAACACTTTAGTTTAGATTAGCAAACTGTCAGGCTGTCATGGTTATACACAACCACTCAAATTACACCAATTTTTCCACCTTTATTGAACATTTTGGGCCCCACACTACAAGAAGGATGTGGAAAAATTGGAAAGAGTCCAGCGGAGAGCAACAAAAATGATTAGGGGTCTGGAGCACATGACTTATGAGGAGAGGCTGAGGGAACTGGGATTGTTTAGTCTCCAGAAGAGAAGAATGAGGGGGGATTTGATAGCAGCCTTCAACTACCTGAAGGGGGGTTCCAAAGAGGATGGAGCTCGGCTGTTCTCAGTGGTGGCAGATGACAGAACAAGGAGCAATGGTCTCAAGTTGCAGTGGGGGAGGTCTAGGTTGGATATTAGGAAACACTATTTCACTAGGAGGGTGGTGAGGCACTGGAATGCGTTACCTAGGGAGGTGGTGGAGTCTCCTTCCTTGGAGGTTTTTAAGGCGCGGCTTGACAAAGCCCTGGCTGGGATGATTTAGTTGGGAATTGGTCCTGCTTTGAGCAGGGGTTGGACTAGATGTCCTCTTGAGGTCCCTTCCAACCCTGATATTCTATGATTCTGTGATTACCAACTGAACAGAGTGAGCTGTCTTAGGCTACAATTAGGGGCAACTGTTAGCCAGAACGTCTTTTCAGGTCTCATTGGGATTCCGCAGACACTGCTGCTTAGTCTGTTGCTGCAGCAGTGGTCATATGCACAGCATCCTGGCTTCAGATTTTGGAATTTCCAAGGGAGGTCCAAAACATTGTTGAGGACTTTCCCTTTGATGGTTTCAAACTTTTTGTGGAATCCAAAGGTAAATACTTGCATACCCTAAAGCAGGGGTCGGCTACCTTCGGCACGCAGCCCATTGGGGTAATCCAGTGGTGAGCCACGAGACATTTTGTTTACGTTGACCGTCCACAGGCACGTCCCCCTGCAGCTCCCAGTGGCTGCAGTTCACCATTCCAGGCCAATGGGAGCTGCAGGAAGCAGCGGCCAGCACATCCCTGTGGCCCACCAATGGATTATCCTGATGGGCCGCGTGACGAAGGTTGCCAACCCCTGCCCTAAAGCATTCTAGAGCCACCTTGAGATCTCTTGGGATTTACACACTTGTGTACAAAATAAGGTTTAGTAAATCCCAGACGGCACAGAGATCCTGCCTCACATAATTTTCAACTTTTCAGAGACCTTATGAAGCACTCAAAAAGAAACTATGATATCCGAGGAAGAGACTGTTTTAGTGTCTACCACTTAGGTCCCATCAACATCTAAGCGACAGTTATGACAAGTTGGTTGTGGTCCTTAAACAATCCCATAGAACTGAGCTACATGTGCACCATTCTTCCTCCTTTTTTGGAGACCACGTCTCTCGTTTTCAGTTTGCATGGGAGTAGATTACATCAGACAAATGGGTGTAGGAGGTTACAACATTGGGGTATTCCATTTGTTTTTACCTCCTTTTCCTCTTACTCACGCCTCTTCAGGGATCCCTCCCATGAGCCTTTCTTAAGGCAAAAAGTCGATTTCCCTTCTGTGCATATAGGAGCTGTAAAAATGTTCAAGCTCAGCACAGTGGGAAGGGCTTCTACTTCAGCTATTTCCTGGCCCTGAAAAAGAATGGAGATCAATTTTAGATCTAAGACTCCTAAACAATCCCCAAAATTCAGGATGTTGATTGTTGCAGCAATAATTCTATCCTTGGAACCGGGGGGTTGGTTTTCGGCTCTTGACCTTCAGGACACCTATTTCCATATGTGATTCCTCCAATTTGCAAGCAATTCCTTTGGTTTCTGATAGGTCAGGATCACTGCTAGTATTGAGTGCTCCCATTCAGCCTCTTTTCTGCCCCAAGGATGTTTTCGAAGGTGTTAGCAGTGGTCACAGAATTATACCCAGGGATTGGAGATAAGCTATTTCCTTATCTTGATGACTGGCTATACAAGGGCCAATCTTATAACAAGGTTTGCTATTCTTATCGCAAAGAGTGGTCTCTGTTCCACAAGCTAGGGTTGCAGCTCAGCATTGAGAAATTTACTTGGACTGCAGTACAACAAATAGGGGCCTCCTTAGACACACTATCAGCCAGGCCGTACCTTTCTGCAGTCAGATTCCTGGTGTTAATAGGTCTAATCTCAAAGATTCAAACCAACCCACACACATCACATCACAAAGAAATTGTCTGCAATTGCTCGGATACATGGCAGCATGTACCTTTTTGATGCTTTGTGGTAGGCTACACTTTGATGTGTCAGAATTGTTTCCACAACTCAATTTGTGGAAAGTCTCAGTCAGGGACTGTGCAGGAGTTCCTTTCGTTCAAACTCCTCCTTCCATCACCATAATGACAGATGCATCACTGATAGATTGTGAAGCACATCTGGGGCCAGTACCACTCAGGACAAATTTTCAACCCAAGAGGCACTCTTGCACATCGACCTCCACAAGTTGAGGCAGTCAGGAATGCCTCTGTCTGTTTCCTAACTTTAATCAGAAACAAGTCCATAAGGATCTTGACAGACAACATAGCCTGCATTTTCTATATCAATTGATAGGGAGGGGCCTGATTGCCTTCTCTTTGTGCTGAAGCAATAAAACTCTGGAACTGTGCTTAGGCAACTGCATCCTAGACTCTGCTTCTTCTTTGAGTAGTGTCCCTATAGGTACTCCACTGTAGTTATGTTTGCGTCCCTGCGCTGCAGATCAGAGAACTTCGGTAGCACTGTCCACTAGGCCCGCACATGCGCTGTCTTGCCTTGTGCCCCACCACAAGGCTAGTCAGTGTGCAGGGATTTTATTTATTTCCATCCTTCTTTTTGGGGGCCATTCCTTCCCCAATGGCCTGTGCTCAGTTCTCTGGGCATCAATAAGTGCCTCTTCTGCAACAAGGGTATCTCATCAGACATGCATTCACAGTGCATTCGTTGTCTTGGGGAAGGACACATTCCTCAAAAGTGCATTTTCTGTCGGTTGCTTTCTGTCTGGTCTCCCAAGGACAGAGAACTGAGAAAGAGGATTATATCCATGAAGGCAGCTCTCAGACCACCTCTGGACCTGCGCCAAGAGTTTCCACACAGACATGAGTCTTCCCCATATCCCTCAACATCCAAGGTGGTCTGGGAAACGCCTTGAAACCCCATCCTGGATTCAGCCTCAGACTTGAGGAAACAGGCAGCTAATTCCTTTGTGAATGAGGATTGCATTATAGCCAAGCATGTCCTTAAAGTGGCCTGTGATGTGTCTAATATAAACATCAGTTCTGTGGCTACAGGAGTGCTTTGAGGCAGCACTAGTGGCTCTGTTCCTCAGGGTGTACTTTAGAAGTCTAAGGGAGAATTGAGGCCTTATCTGTAGACCAGGACCTCTTCAGTGGTGCAGCTAACAAGGTTCTAGAGAAAATGAAGTCCACTAGCGTTACTGTTAGATCTTGATGTCTTTCTTAGCCCTTGACCTTTTTCAGGGACCCCTACTATCCTTACCCAATTTCATGTTCCACACATGGGACAGTCTTAATTTGGCAGTGATTCTCTTCACAGAGAAGATTCCAATCCCTTTCAAGACCCACTTATCAGAAGAGGCCTTAGCAGCAATAAAGGAGCAAGCATCCTCAACAATCCTCAACCCAGACCACTTCATCTGTTTGTAAGAAGTGGATTTGATGGTGCACCCAATAGACACATTCATTTATTTTCCTCATCTAATTCCATTCTGTTCCCTCCTTTCAATCCTCATTTATCCTTCTTTTATACCTCCTGATGTGTGATTATTTCCAGTTGCTGGATCTGGGAGACTGTCCTTGACACACATTCCATCCAATTTGGCACCAGGCCTACTTACAACTCTCCTCTCATCCCTCTTCAGAAACGCTTCTTATGAGAAGGTCCTCCTGGAAGAATTTGACTTGCTCCTGTCAAAGGTACCATAGAATAAGTCCTACTAGAACACCAAGAACAGGGATTTTACACCTGTTTTCTCATCTGCAAGTAGAAAGTCCGAGACCCAGTCTATACCTGAGGAACAAATAAGATAATAATCAAGAACTTGAAGTTTAGGATGACCACTTTAGGGGATCTCCATTCCTTCATTGCTGTAAGATGACTGGTTTGCAGCTCTAAATTTGAAGG
Source organism: Trachemys scripta elegans (assembly GCF_013100865.1). Lineage (NCBI taxonomy): Eukaryota > Metazoa > Chordata > Testudines > Emydidae > Trachemys > Trachemys scripta. Next base: position 267,070,167 of record NC_048298.1, read on the forward strand.
ATTCATACTTTTACATACATTTTGTTTCTTTGTGAAGTAGAAGAATACAAGACCAGTAGAAGTGGTTTCTAAAACTAGATATGTAGTGACAGCTTTCACTGATTGGCCATGCAAAGATAGACCTCTTTGTGGCAAGAGAATAACCGACTCCTTTATATTGCACCAGATTGAGAGGGAAAATATTTTCACAGTTTGCCACATGGCCACATCAACAACACTATTTAAAACTCCTACAGCTGTTCAAGGAGAAACCCCTTACCTGCTTCCTCTTTCCCAATAAAATGGAGGTCAGTTGCAGAATCTAAATCTGACCATTTGGAGGATAATTTCCTAATCTGTATAGACTCTTTCATTCGTACAGAGTGCTGATAATTCTCCTTCACTCAATGAAGGTATCTACCTTGAAGTGTTATAGACAAAAATGGACATTTTACACCTGAGAGACCTGCGTGGAGAGGTGGGAGGCTCTCTGCCATGGAGCAAGGAACTTGACAGCCCCCAGAGACAAGACTCCAGCCATGGAGCTGTTGACCCTGTAATATTTCACTTTAGCACATCAGCATGTTCCTACAGAACTTAATTTTGCCAGAAAAATTCTGACCAGCTCTATTTCTAAGCAAAGACTCTCTCAAATGGATTAAAAAGTGCATAGAGCTATACTTAACTTCAGCTAGGATGCCTGTTCCTACAGCTAATCTGTTTTCTATATGTAGTTTCTCCATCCTGATCTTACTGTTGAGTCTTGACCCATTTGATAAGAATATGTAGAGACTGATAGTCAGGTGAGAAACTTCTGCTTTAGCTCTTCATTTCACTTATGTATGTAAAGCATACCTGACACCAAAGGAGGAATGTTTATGTAAGGCTGTTGTTGAGAGGTTGTATGCCATTGTCCACATAACACGTTTAGTCAAATATTTCTTAGTTTATTGAGAGCAAATTCTTAGTAAAAAGATTTGTCTTCAGTGGTAAGGCTATATATTTTACCACAGTGACTTCTTTGAGCATAATTGGAGGCAAAGTACTATTCTTCTGCTACAGTATGTTTATGTAAGTGAGGGGAAAGATAATAGTGCTGCTGATAACTTTTTTCTTTAGGAGCATTCCGCTTTTTATCAGAGTTCCACCAATTGTGGTTTCCACTTACAGAAATTGAATATTTCTTTTTATTTTCTTTCAGGTTGTCTTGATACATTGGCTGCTATGCAGGACTTAAAAATGGGTGTAGCAAATACAGAGGAGGAGACTCAAGCAGTAATGAAAGTTTATTCCAAGGAAGATTATAGTGTGGTTAACAGATTTGAAAGTATGTACTCAGTATAATCTTGCTGCACAAACAGACTTTCATTACACAAATCTGGTTCTATATAGATCTGTAATTATTTGTTCCTTGTAGGTCATGGAGGAGGTTGGGGTTATTCAGCCCATTCAGTGGAAGCTATCCGCTTCTATGCCGATACTGACATTTTACTTGGTGGTCTTGGCCTTTTTGGAGGTAGGGGTGAATACACTGCTAAAATAAAGGTAAGAGATGATCTCTTTCAAAACATACTGTTTTAAGATCACGGGTTTAGAAATGTAATTTAGAATTGATAAGGTTTTTTAATGATTATACTAAAGGGGTGGAAGGAGCCATGCTGTACAATTGTAAAAGCTGTCCATCAAAAAATAAACAAAAAACCCCACAGAAGAATATGAATCAGGCTCCTCACTGAGGCAATATTGATTCAGTGCCCCATGATGATGGTAGTATGGGGGAGATATAAAACTGGGAGTTCGCCACTCATCTTTAAAATCCTATGCAACTTTTTCAAGAACAGGGGTATTGGCACTAAGGTCCTGGCCAAATTTAAATTAAATGCTTTACCACTTGTCCTAAATTTCTAAGTAGCATTTCTGTTAACTTTTGGAGCTCTTCATTTATGGTGGGTGAAGTGATTAGAAACTTTGTTCATTGAAGCGATTTTTGTATTATTCAGTCTGAAAGAAGAATTTGGATAGTATTTTTGAAGAGGTGATATTTTGGTGATACTCTTTTCTTAGACATTACAGCTTGGGCTACTAGAAACTTTAATGTTGTATAAGAGCATGCTGTCATACTTATAGCTGGGGATGAGTGACCCTTATATTGTTCTCTTCCCCTCTCCCCCTCCAAAACTCAGTGCAGTGTTATTGAAAATACTGCCATCAGGCTCCTCAAACCTTAAAACCTAAATAATAGGCTTGGTTATACAGGTTGCCATCTAACTAAAACATGCGAAAAACTATAAACAAAATTCTGTTGAGTACTAGGCTATTCCAAAAGAAGGCAATTGAGGGCAACACTCGGTTAAAATAATGCATTTAATAATTGCCATTCATTTGCTAAATTGTGCAGTAAAATTAAGTGATTTTTCTAATGATAATTCTTACTGATTCTTTTGATTATGTGAAAATGAGACAACATAGGTTCTCCAAAAAGCTTCCCAGAATTTTCTGGAACCCATCCATCCCTTATCAAAGCTGCAGTAGTAAGCTTCCAGAAAGATAATGTGATAACATCCAAAAAGTCCCGTCTTCTTTCCTAGTCATGACAGAAGAACTCAATGTCGTCAAAATGTTTTCATTGACCTACAAGTTGATCTGGCCCGATACAAACACACACAGACGATACCATCTGTACCGGAAAGAGATTACGATCTTAAGCCCCGATCCTAGAAACATGCTTGTTGACTACCTTTATGCACTGAGTAGCCCCATTGATGTCAGTATTGAAATTGCTGATTTCAATTAATGTATCATGAAGAAAAGACTAAATATTTTTAAGGGGGAAAAACAGGAAAAAAAACTGTTTAAAAGAACTTACTCATACAGAAGCAAAAAGGCACAAACCATTTTTATCCACTTTCTAGGTCTTCAGTGAGTTACTCAAAATATTACTTTCTATTATGGGTTTACTCAAATGTAACTTCATACAATCCAGGTTTCAAGATGGTCATACTTTTCTGAGTTAATGAATCTTACCATAAATATGAATTTTTTTGTTGTCATTCACTGATTTTTTTTTTTTTTTTTATCCTGGTGAATTATTAATTCCTGTTGTTCATAGGGATTTCAGAAATGCCTCAGAGGATGTTGAAAGGAAAGGAACAAATTAGATTATCTAATTTACTTAAAACCTGTTTTTTCTGGTTCACAGAATGTCATTCAGATGCCATCAGTTACTTAGTTATGCTGCCTGAGATCTCTTCTTCATCTTTCAAACAAGTGGAATTATTAAGAGGCTCTATTTAAGGAAATTTACAAGCTCTGATCATTAATAACATTTCTAGAGGGGAAAACTGAAACTGTACCCATATAAACAGATTGGATTGCCATATGACTAGGATTGGTGCAGAGAATCAGAACTACAAGTGATCAGTAAGAGCTAAGATTCTTCATTTGTCTCTGTGGATCACTCTCTAGGTGTGCATATGCCTCATACATGTGAGATCAGAATCTTTGAACAGCAGTGTTTTTTGGGTTGCACCTGTGCCCTGCATGCCTCAGAGCCTCCTCACCTGATGGCATAATGGGCAGAGCACCTGCCAGCATCTCTCAGTTCCCTCTTACTGTGCATGGCAGTGAGGCAGGCCGAAACTCTGTCTGCCTGCTACTTCCTAGCACATCTTCTATAGCTTTATTTTCCTGTAAATTCCCCCTTTATTTCATTTTCTTTTAAAAGCTTTCCTTAAATTCAATACCCTTAAGAAGAAGGAAAACAAAAAATAATTGTTCACGTTGTGCCAAAACCTCTTCAGTGGTGGATTCAAACCCTTTGTGTTTTAAATCCTGTGCTTGTCTTACAACTGATTCACCCCTTTACAGACAATCATAGCCATTGTTTGTTTGTCAGTGAGAGCCATGTGCCCGACTGATGCTACATCTGCCCATCATTCTCCTCAAGAACATGAAAATTCAGGGATACTTGGCTGAAATTACATCTTCTGGAGCTGTTTAGGAGGAAGTTCACATCCAGAAGAACTGGCATCAACCTCTGTATCCCAGTCTGTCAGCTTGGGTGTGACTCCCAAGACTGGTACTGGTAAAAAAAAAAATCTGTCCCAGCACCCACAAGCTATAATTAACGGCAGCCAAGGACCACCTCAGTACTAATGGCTGCTCTGGCATTGAAGACCGGAACCGTACTGTTGAAAGGTATCAGAGCACCAGACTAACCAGGGTTCCCAGCAGTGGCCTTCCCCAAAGAAAGGAAAAGTTGAGGCCTAAGAGTGCCTCTCTTTTTGCTCTCTTCCCAAGAAAAGAGCACTAGAGCTATGTGAATAACTGATTTTATTTATTTATTTATTTATTTTAGTTCACAGGCAATTCGGGGGGGAGAGGGGGATTGTAGTTCAGGTTGAACCGAAACCAAAAATTCTGAAAAATTTCAGCAAATTTAAGCCAACAAAAAACTAAATTTGATTTGTCCTGAAATGAAATGTTTAGTTTCTGGGCATTTTTAAAATAAAGGCAAAGGAAAATTAAGGGCTAGATTCTCAAAATGGCTGGAGGAGAAGGTGGTGGTGGTGTTGCTGCTTGCCTTCCTTATAACATTTAGCGCTGGGGTTAGAGCACTCACCTGGGATGTGGGAGACCCAGGTTCAAGTGCCCCCCCCCTTTGCCTTTCATGGTTCAGGGACTTGAACCTCCAATCTAGGTGACTTCCCTAATCATTGGGGTAAAGGTTATAAAGGAGGTTCCTGGAGGGAGGGATAACTCAGTGGTTTGCGCATTGGCCTGCTAAACCCAGGGTTGTGAGTTCAGTCCTTGAGGGGGCCATTGAGGGGAAAAATCTGACATAAAAAATCTGTCTGGCGATTGGTCCTGCTTTGAGCAGGGGGTTGGACTAGATGACCTGAGGTCCCTTCTAACCCTGATATTCTCTGATTCCTCCAGCCATTTTGTGAATAGTGCCCTTGTGAATCTACCTCTCCCACCACCCCAAAAAAGTTTGGGCCAAAACTAATTGGGTCAATTTTGGGTCAAATTCTTGAATAGTTTAGAATCCACAAAAACTGTATTTTCCAGCAAATAATTTTTCAAAAATATTTCTCCTAGCTCTACTGAGCACAATGCCCTTTCATACTATAGGGGCAAGTGACACAGTTCAATCTCTGACTCTGCATCAAAGGGTCTCAAGGCTACACCAGTACCTGGGACTGGGATAGATGCCTCAGTGTTGAAAATCTCAGTACTGACCTCAGAGCTGGCATTGGCAGTTAAGGCACTAATATTCCCTGATGATTTATTACTAATGGAAGCTACTTTCTCTCCAGTATCACCCTCTCTACCGAGGGCACTTCATCTGGCACCAACTTAAAGATCTCAGCTCCCCATACTGACATCACCTCAGAGATCAGCACCACCAATAGCGGAGATCTTCTATTCTGGTCACTCTCCTGATTGTACCACATCAGCACCCCCACCCCATCCCAACAGCAATCTTCACTTCCCCACTCACTAAGATCAGGAGATGGTTCCAGACTAGAACACTCATTTCAGGTCCCATCTTATCCATCACGTGGATGGCAGTGGCCCAATCTGGTCAAAGTGAACCATGCGACATCCCAGTTGGGCCATAATAGGCTGTCTGGGGCCCACCCTCCAGAAGTGGGTCTGCTTCCTGATCATCATGAAAATGTAGGCGGTTTTATTCTCCTGTGGCCTCAGTTTCAAGACCTCAGTCAGAAACTTTTTGGCTTAGTGATGAAGAACAGATGGATGAAGAAGAGTCCGGTTCTCAGCCTCCAGACCAGTAACCTTCAACTTCTCCCAAAGATCATTATCCTTCCTAATGATATAGTTTTTTCTGCCCCTTTACCAGCCCTAGATGATTTCAGAGTCTTTCAGGAGTTGCTTTCTCAAAAATTGCATATGCTATTGAGATTGAGACCTCAATGATCAAGGAGTCAGCCCCTAAATTATTTGGTATCCTCTGTTCTTGGTGGAAGCGAAGCCTAAAAATGAAGGCATTTTAGAGCCAGCTAATGCTCGCTAGAGGACTCTTGCTACCATTTCCCCAACTAGCAACCAAGTGGGAAAGAGATAGTGTTACAGAAAGGCTTTACAGTTCTGCACACATCCAGTCCTTAGATCTTTGGCGGTCTTTGCAGTTCAGAAGAAAGCTTAGACAGTTTGGCTCATCAGAGGCTACTTCCAGAGCTAAAGACCCCCCAAAGTTGGATATCTTTGGGAGGAAAGCTTGCTTCTCCACTTTACTCCAACTAGGCTCAGCAAATTGAGTGTTATACACAGTGAATTACTAAGTGTAATACATTAAATATAATTTTTTGACAGAGGACAACGTATCTCCCTTCGTGAAGAAGCTTCCTCCAGAGCCCAGAGAGGAATTAAAGACTATAATCTCTGAAGGGTGGCAAGTGATAAAGACCTCTATATGAGCAGCTATGGATGGTTCTGATACTCCAGATTGGTCCGTGGCCATAGCTGATAGAGTGAGGAAGGCTTCAGGTATCCCAGAAGAGGTACACTTACCATAGAAGATTTACCCTTTGAGGGAACTGACTTGTTTAGTAACCTGACTTTTGAGGTACAATTATTTTTGAGGTACAATTATTAGAAGATTCTAGGGCTACTTTTGGATCACTAGGCTTTTTTACCCTGACCTCAAGATGGATGCCCTCCAGGTACCAACCTCAGACCAGCACCCTCCCACTCTCAGCAAGAGCATGTTATGGGAGGTGATGTTCTCTGAGGAATAAACCCAGAGCCTGGAGGAAAATCACCTTCTGCCACAGTCACCATCCACCCCACAACATCTTTGGGACAGCGGGTTTGACCTGAAGGTCAAGAGTAACACCTGAGCCAACAAATGGGTACTAGAAGTCCTCTTATGTGGGTACGTGATGCAATTCCAGACCCTACCTCAACCCCATCCTCTTCAGGAACTCTTCCCACAAGAGTCAGCTGAAAGAAGTGGCCTCCTTGCTTTGCCCAAGAGCCATTGAGGAGGTAACTATGGAATTCAGGTACCCTTATTTCCTTATTGTGAAGAAGAAAGGGGGTCTTCATCGTATCTTCAACCTCAGAAGATTGAACAAATATATATTCTATCTCAGATTCAGGATGGCAGTGCAACCGTTCATCATCCGTTTTCTACTGGCACAATACCGGTTCATAGCTTTGGACCTCCGAGAAGCATATTTCCACATTTCAATCTATCTGACCCTTGGGAAGTATCTGTGATTCACAGTAGGCCCAATCATTATCAATACAAAGTACAGTCACTTGATCTAGCCACATCGCAGAGAGTATTAAATGTCTAGCTGCAGTAGCTGATATCTAAGAAAACAAAGCTTTTGTGTCTAGTTATATCTAGATGATTGGCTGATCAGAAGCAGCAAGATATCCCCGCAGCCCTGAACACCATCCTCAATCTGTTCAAAGAGCTGGGCCTGATAAACTACAACAAATTGTCACTTCAACCATCACTGACAGTAGAATTCATAGGAGCTTTAATCACCTCCAAATTGGCAAATACACATCTTCCGTAAGAGAAATTCCATTCTGTCCAATCAACCCCAGTACAAACCTGTCTCAAACTGTTAGCCAATGTGTAGGTTTTCACTTGTCACACTACTATTCAGACATCACTCACATCCGTTGTGGGACTGTCTGAGCTTTGTGTATCAACTTAAAAAACATCAAGTGCGTGCACATATTGTAGTCCCAGCTTATCTTTTTATTACTAAACTGGTGGATGTATGCCCAGAATGTTCTCTACACATCCATCTATAAAGACACCTGTCACAGTTGCTCCGGGAACAAGTTGGGGAGTCACCCTACACCACTTTTAAATGCACGAAATATGGTCCAAAAAGGACGTGAGACTCCATATAAACGTCCTGGAACTTAAGGCAATTAGGTTGGCCTGCAAAGCATTCCTCTAGCTTTAAAGTATTCGTCACACAGATCCTTCTATACAACACATCTGCAATGTATTATGTAAACAGGCAGAAGGCTGCCCATTCACTAAGAGGCAACCAGGAAATGAACATGGTGTCACTTTAATGGGATAACCCCAATTGGTGGTCTTCCAGGGACCAACAAGTTAGTAGTCTTTCTCATCAGTCAATGTGTCACCAATCATAAATGATCTCTGAAGAGCTATGTCCTCTTACTGATGTTTCAGCAGTGGAGAATATCCTCACAGAATTATTTGCCATCAGAGAAAATGCAAAGTTTTGCCTGTGGCTCTGTGGGTGCCTGAGCCTAAGATCCATTCAAGATGAATTTCTCATACCATGCTTTTGAGGTCTTATATACGTTTCTGTCGATGCCCTTGGCACCCTGGGTTATGGGGAAAATCAGACAAGATGCAGCTACATTGATCCTGATAGCTTCTCATTGACAGAGACAGTTCTGGCTAACAGATTTTCTCCAGATGTCAGCTCTCTGGCCTTGTATCACTTCAGGACTGAACAAACAACATCACAGAGCTGGGGACAGATTGGGTCTGGATGTACAATCACTGCATGTAATAGCCTGGATGTTGGCTGGCTAAGGTCTACTAAAGAGACTATTCATTCCAGGTATAAGAAATTCTCTTAGTTCTCCTCAAAGTGAAAAGAGATTTGCTATCTGGACAACCCAGGATGACTGTGACCTTTTGAAGGCCTCTTTCCTCAAGATCCTTGACTACCTTCTGCAACTGAAACTCTCTGGCCTCTCCATTAGTTCAATCAAAGTTCACCTTGCAGTAATCTCAGTATGCCACATTCTGGTTCAGTCATGCTTTGTATTCTCCCACCTTTCTGTTTCTAGATTTTTAGAAGGGTTGAATCACACTTAACCCACCAGTTAGGGAGCCCCCTCCCTCTTGGGATCTCAACATTGTCCTTGCAGGTCTCAGGCAACTGAATTTGAACCCCCTCTCTGAATGTTCTCTTAACCAGTTTACTCTCCAAATGGCCTTTTTGGTGGGTATCACAACAGCCAGATGTCAGTGAACTCCAAGCCTTCATGGCTAATCGTATTGTTTCATCAAAAAGGTGGAGTTGAGACCTCATTCTAAGTTTATTCCCAAAGTTGTTTCACATTTCATTTTAAATCAAGCAATTAGTCTAAAGATTTCTTTCCAAAATCACATTTTTGTCAAGGAGAGAAAAAAGGCCATACTTTAGATGTTTCTAGGCCCTTGTTATATTCACTAAATAGGACAAAGTCCTTTACATGGCCTCCCATCTTTTTTTGACAGCAAGATTAGAAGCCAGGTTTGGAAAGGCGGTGTTACAGTCATTAGTTATTAGCAGATAAGACTCCTCAATACCACTTTCTAGATGAGAAACTGATTTCCAGTCACCTAGAGTGGGATCCACACAGATGCATACTCCAAGAACTACAGTTACTGTAAAATAAATATCTGTTCTTTTGTATATTTACTAATAGTAGTACACTGTTCAATAGTGTTCCTATAGAGAGAGGCAAGAAAGAATGACAAGCAAATGAGGAGAATGAAATTTGTAAAGATGGAGAAATATTTTACTTTATTTTTGCAGTTGTTTGAATTGGGTCCAGATGGGGGAGATCATGAGACTGATGGGGACCTTCTTGCTGAAACTGATGTCTTGGCGTATGATTGTGCTGCTAGGTAAATCATTTTATTTACTTTCTGTAAAGAGGCTTACTGTCTTGTTAATTTTGTTTTGGTATGCATTTTAAATATATTTTGAAGGTATGCTAAGTAATCTGTGTTGTTAGACTCTCTAACATGCAGTGCTTCATTTATTATCTTCAACAAAAAGAAAGGTAACAGAGTGAAAAGAGCAACCAAAAAAAAACCAAACAACCCAGTTCAGATATTGTAGGGAGACTGAGATATCAAATGGAAAAATGAAAGCCTTCCCTCTCCCAGACCAACACATTTACTTTTATTTTTCGGTGGGAATGTAGACATTACATTTTGTGTCTTTGATTAAAGGATAAAGAATATGTTTTAGAGAGCTGCAGCAGCTCGACTTCGCTCCGTCTCCACCTTCCTTGAGCTGGGGACCGCATCCTGCTTCTCTCCCCTCCCTCCAGTGCTTGCGCTGCCATACAGCTGATTAGCCCAAGCCTGGGAGGGAGGGGTGAAGAGGAGGAATGCGGCGTGCTTGGGGAAGATGCGGGGCCAGGGTGGGGATTTGGGGAGGGATCCAATGGGGCAGTGAGGGGGTGGGGCAAGGGACGGAAATTGGGGAGGGATCCAATGGGGAGGGAGGGGGCGGAGTCGGGGTGGGGTGAGCACGAGCCCCCTCTGCCTGTGCGCTGGAGGGCAAAATATCGGGACAATTCGCGTCCCGACTGAACATCAGTCAGGACACGGGACAAACAAGTAAATATCGAGACGTCTGGTCACCCTAAAAAGGGGTGTAACCAGGAGGACATATAATTGCAAATAGAAAGTGATCTACAAAAACTGCTTTGACTGCCTTACTTACTGTCCATGTGAATGAAAAGCATCTTTTCTTAAAGTTCAATTGCAGCTGCTTTGGCCTTTCATGAACTTTCTGAATATAGGCAGGATTCTTTCCTATAACTTGTCCTTGGGTTATTGAAATACTTAATGGATTTAAAACAGTCCACTTCCCATTTAAAAAAAAAAAAAGTCACTGGGTAGTAATAGCATCAAATCAAGATAATGAGGTTGTCTAAAAGATAATTAAGCTTACATTATATTCTTCAAATAAGAGGGGAGCTACTAATTCCTAAATACTTTCCAAATGTAGGGACTGTCCTACTATGAACAATCAGTTATCCTGCCAATATTTTTCACTTAACACTTCTGCCCGTTGTGAAGTTTTTTTCCATAAATGTAATTTGAAAAGGTTCCTAGGCTTTTCTCTGGGGTCTGTTGAAGCTATTTGAAAGTACACCCAGTTTTCTGTTTCATTTGATATTGACTCAGGTTTTGCTTTCTTCATGGGGAATTGTCTAAATAACTGGCTGACTACCTTTCTCACAGTTTAATGTATTTACCTAGACCTTGAATGTCATTCAAGTCAGTTGGAGTAGCTAGCTTTCTAACCAATGTCAGTTAATGAGATTTGCTAAACTTCCACATGGTCTTTGCACACTTTTTCCAAGATATTGTTGCTTTGATTCATCCTTCAGACAAGAAACCAAATTTGGCTCAACAGAGTTACAGAATATTTTTCTGTGTTAGAGTTGCTCAAACCTGACCTGCCTCCTAAAATTTGATTTCTGCCTGTCTCTCTTGCTCTCAGCATTTTTCAGAGGTATCTTATTTCTCCATATATTTGAAAGTATCCAAATCATACAGTTTAAGTAATATTCATCCTGTTTGTTTCTTACTATCTTTTGCAAACTGTTAAATTTTCATTTTAATAATACCTTAGTTTTTTTAGATTTGTGACAGGGCATGCATTATGATTTAGTATTTTAAGAGTAGGTTTATAAATTCCCATTTCTGAATATTTTTTAGAGAAGCACGTTCTTGCTTACCACTCACCTGTCCCACCTTCTCAACGGACTTGAGGTTTTTCTAAATGTTGTTCAACAAATTGGCTACTTTGGGAGTATTTTCACTTCCCATTTGAAAGGAATGTGTGACAACATGAATATCTCATGGAGACACTATTAGTTGCTCCTTGTTGAGTGCAGCTGCTTAAATGTACACCTATGGGAGTTCCTCCAAGGCTTGCTAATCCATTAAAATGTATATTTTCAAAGAAAATCTATTGTAAGTAATTCACCCTTCTTTATAGTCTAGGAACTTTCCTTAAAGATGTAGAATAATAATAAAAAAGGAAACCCCTACAGCCCTGCTGTTTTAATTCAGATTTAGCTCTCCAAGCAAAATTTTCTATCACACTTAACATAAGCACCAGTTCACACAATAATGTCTCCCCTATTAGTCTGAGTCCTAGGTCCCCAGTTTCCTGTCAGATGCACTTGTGTAACTGATGAGTTGATTGAGGTCCGGGTTCTTTTTCAAGTGCTGGCACCTATGTGTATTACAGATGTGGGTTTGCATGCACATGATGGATCCAAGTCTGGAAATTCTAACAAGCAGTGTCCCTTGGCCCACACATATGCAGTAGTTGTTCTTGTGCTCCAGACCAAGGGCAGAAGAGGAGTGGGGACTTATGCCTCTCCAGTTTCTTCTTACGCTGCATGGCCTGAGTCAGAATCCCTATGTTCAGATTTCCCCAGATTTCTGTCTATAATGTGTTAAACAGATGTTGTAAATAGTTTTACTGAGTCTTGTTAGCTTTTATGGTATAGTTCTTTCCCCATACAGGGGACAATGCCCAGAGTCCTGAGAACATAAGAACGTCCATACTGGGTCAGACCAATGGTCCATCTAGCCCAGTATCCTGTCTTCCAACAGTGGCCAATACCAGGTGCTTCAAAGGGAATGAACAGAACAGGTAATCATCAAGTGAGCCATTCCTTGTTGCCCATTCCCAGCTTCTGTCAAACAGAGGCTAGGGACACCATCGCTGCCCATCCTGGCTAATAGTCATTGATGAACCTATCCTCCATGAATTTATCTAATTCTTTTTTGAACCCTGTTATAGTCTTGGCCTTCACAACATCCTCTGGCATAGAGTCCCACAGATTGACTGTGCATTGTGTGGAAAAATACTTCTTGTTGGTTTTAAACCTGCTGCCTATTAATTTCGTTTGGTGACCCCTAGTTCTTGTGTTATAAGGAGGAGTAAATAACACTTCCTTATTTACTTTCTCCATACCAGTCATGATTTTATAGACCTCTATCATATCCCCCCCCCTTAGTCATCTCTTTTCCAAGCTGAAAAGTCCCAGTCTTATTAATCTTTCCTCATATGGAAGTTCCATACCCCTAATCAGTTAAGCAGCACCGCTCCAAGCACAAGCTTGGGAGTGGAGGCTACTGCTAAGCCCAAGGACTCCTCATTTAATGGCTTCCCTGGAGAGCAGGCTGCACTCTCATGATCACAACGACAGATCCCTGTCCAAGTCTCGTCATAAAAGATGACATCCCTTCCTGATCCCATCCAGGTTGGGTGAGCCTTTGCTCATGGATCGTAAGAGCTTGGGACCTCTAGAAACCCTCAGGCATCGACATCCACTGGCTTTAAGGATATGTGTACATAGCAAAGAAAAACCTGTGGCTGGCCCATGCCAGCTGACTCAGGCTCGGGCTATCGGGCTGTTTCATTGCTATGTAAACTGCTAGAGCCCAGGTTCTGGGACTCTCCCACCTCATAGGAATAAAACAACCCGAGCCCGAATTAGCTGGCAAAACCAGCTGCAGATATCTAGTTGCTGTGTAGACATACCATATCAGTCCAGGACCTGACTTCTGTGCAGAACCAGGCACTTCCTTTGAAGAATCACCCAACTGTGAACTCTTGGGACACATTGGAACCATTGGTCCCATTCATCAGAATGCCCCAAACATCGAGACATCTGGACATTTATAGTTCATCGGATGATATCTTCCTTCCTTACTCTCAGTCCCCTCTCTTCTTGGCCCATCCTCCCTAGGGCCATTTCCACAGCAGAGGATGAAACTATTTGATGACACAGAAGACATCTCTTCTGCAGCCCTTGGGCAGATGTCTGCCCTCTGGTACTGACTGCCCCTCCAATAGGGAGAGAACAATTTTCAGACTGACAAATCATATGTTCCAGCTAGTCGCAGTCCTGACACAATCAAGGAGATCCAGACTCCCTCCTTGCAATTATGCTTTCCACAGGGTCCCCCTGAGCCAATTAACCCCTCCTTTAGCCTACTGGCACCCATGGGTCCTGTATGGCAGATGCCCTGGATCCATCTTTGAGTCACGCCATAGCTCACCTGCTTGGCATCTGTCAGAGTATGAGGTGGAGGATGTTGATCCATATCTGCAGGTACGAACTGGAATCTCATCCTTGTTTCTGGATGAAGCAGTTATTCTATCCTCACTGTCTCCACCTCTGCTCCATAGACAGTACTAGGAGCTGCCGGGGAGGGTAGCCAGTGAACTTGAGATCCCATGGGAGGAGGTCCAGGACCTCTAACTCCAACTCTGCAGCCTATTTACTTCCTGTTACTGAGGCCATCTGGGAGCCAGCCATAGTGGTCTGGCATACCCTAGTTTCTTTGTACACCCACACCCAGAGGTGCTGAGAGACAATATTTTGTCCTTGATAAGTGAGCCAAATTTCTTTTCTCCCATCCAGTGCCCAACTCCTTGATGGTATAAGCAGTCATAAAGAGACCAAGGTCACAACATCAGAAGACCACCACAGCTGACGAGGTCTCAAAGAGGCTGGACCTTTTGGGAAGAGAGGGTTTTTTTTCCTCTGCAAGCCTACAATTCTATATTGCTAACTTTCAGGCCTCATTAGCAAAATACGATTTTAACAGTTACTCCAGGCTGCTGGACTTTAAAGACAAGCTTCCCCTGGGGATAGAGTTCAGTTTCAATCCTTCATCGAGGAAGCCAAACCAGTGGGGAAAAAATATCCTTATAAGCTACTATGTATGCAGCGGACACAGCATCTAGAAGCATAGTCACTGGCGTAGTTATGAAGTGTAAGTCTTGGCTTCACTCTTCAGGGTTCCCCGCAGAGGTCCAGAACCATACAGTGACCTACCTTTTGAGGAGTCAGATTTGTTTAACAAGAAGACGGATGAGACCCTACACTCTAATCCCTGGGAATTTGTACTCTGACCCTGAAGAGAAAAAACCACAGGCAGGTGTATGAACCAGGCTGCCTCCTCCACAGACGTTCTGTCATAAGTGTCCAGTTGAGACTCCTCATAAATGACAGTTTCCTCTGCTGCCACGATGTTTGCCCATTCCCAGCCACCTGCCCAGGACTCTTTGATGCTTCTGTTGAGAACTGCCAGCCATTACTGATGACACCCACTTCTTCCCCGCTTATCTTTGGGGGCCATCTCTCACTTTTTCCTCGCACAATTGGGACTCTGTCACCACAGACAATTGGGTTTTAGAAATTATCTATCAAGGTTACTCCATTGAATTTCTCTCATGTCCTTCCCTACAAACTTTCTTCCCGGCCCCTCTTCAGGGATGACTCTCATGAAGAGCATCTTCAACAAGAGGCAGACTTCCTTTTCCAACGAAGGGCAATAGAGTGAGTGCCACCTCAGTATCATGTGGAGAGGCTTTTATTCCCCTCATTTCTTAATCCCCCCCAAAAGACACAGGATAGAGACCCATTTGGGATCTTCATAAATTCAACATCTTTATTCAAAAGTTGAAATTCAGGATGGTTACACTAATATCAGTAATCCCACAGGAGGGAATATGGTTTGTGGCTCTCAACCTGAAGGACACCTGTTTTCATGTAGATAGTCATCTGTCCCATAGAAAGTTCCTTTGGTTCATGAAAGGTCAGGAATACTTCCAGTTTAGAGCCCTTCTTTTTGGATTGGCAAAAGCACCCAGAGTATTTGCTAAAGTTTTCTCTGTGGTGGCAGCCCAGATGAGACGTCAAAGTTGCACAGTTTTCTTCTAATTGGACAGTTGGGTCCCAGTAGGTTGTTCTGGCCCTGCGGACAGATCAGTGACTTTGTTCCGATTTCATCTTCTAGCAGCCTTGGGTGTCTGCGTGAATAAATAAAAGTCTGTTTTAACCTCCAGAGCCACACTGGATTCCTTTTCAGCAAGAGCTTTCCTCCCCACAGAAAGATTTCAGTTTTAATGAGCAATCTAATAACACAGATTACTCGCCAAAGACTTATGGTCAGTGTGCCTTTCTCTCTTGAGTCACATGATCTCATGTACTTGTGACACCATTTGCCAGGCTTCATCTACAATCCCTACAGGCCTGGCTTCTGTCTGTCTGCTCATCAGTCAAGGATCACATGAGCACCAGAGTGACAGTTCCCACCAGGGTCATTGCCTCTCTTGCTTGGTAATCGAACCCGGATCAAGTGAGAGTAGTCATCCTCTTCAGCGCTCCCACCCACAGTGCTACCATAGTAATGGACACATTCCTCCAGGGTTGGGGGGCTAACCTGAATAACTACACTGTACAAGGTACCAGACTCCACAGGAGGCCAGACAGTACATCAACTTGCTGGAACTAAGAGCAGTCTGCAGGGCTGTCTCTCTGTTGTTCCAGAGCAGCTATGAGCCATGACTCTGAGGGCAATGTTTTCCTGCTGTAGTAGACAACAGACCAATTCAGATATGCATTTCTGCCCACTTCCCTGCCACTATAGGTCTTAAGAATGACTCTGACCTTGTCTTGAAGGACCTGTCTCCTAGTACCCAACCGGCCCAGTCTATTTTTATTCCCAGACCTTCTGAGAATGTCAGTCAGTCCTCGTATCAGGATTCGTCCCTTTCCAAATATCCTTACTCAGGAAGGCAGCAAAATCTGACATCCCAATTGAAATCCAGTTCACTTGTGGTTTGGTGTTTGAATGGACATCAGATCTAGAATACTCTTGCTCAACAGCTGTCCAAGTCATTCTTAATCAAAATAGGAAAGATTCAACCAGGAGTTGCTATGGAGCTAAATTGAAATGTTTCTCTACCTGGGCACAGTCTTCCTCAGACTTTGCTGGTATCCTAGTTGTTTTAGATTATCTCAATGGTTACAGGTACACTAACACATGGTGGTGACAATGGACCAGCTCAATCAGTGGCGGGATTTTCCACAGCCCCCTAGGCCAGATGAAGGGTTAAAGCGAGATATCCTAACTTTTATAGACTGAAACAAACAAGCTGGGATAAGCAATTTACGGATCATCTTACATGTTCCATGACACGTTTGTTACCTCCCCTTGTACTTTTCTCTTGATGTTTCAGATAAAATATCCCTATTCATTACTTTTGTCAAATTATTTTATTGTGTGCTAGGTTGGTCTGTTCTAGTGCTGCCCTACTGGAATGTGTTTACATATTCAGTGTGTTTTAGCAATGCTAGCAATATTGGTGCTGAGTTCATGTACTGGACACTGGCTTGCAGGCAAGCACCTGCTTTTGACAGGGCCTGACTGTTGCTCATAGCATAACTTATGCTGACTTAGGTTCAGGCATCAGGCCTTGCACCAGGCCCATGCTTGAGGTTCTCTTTCTACTACACGTACTAGTTCAGACCTCTGCTGCAAATGCTGCAGTGGGAACTGCAGTACTTCCAGCATCTTTGCTGACAACATCCTTCCACCCACCTTCAGTCTGATGCATTGCATACACAGCGGGACCTGCACTTGAAGAAATGGAGGTTGCTTACCTTACAGTAACTAGTCGAGATGTGTGGCCTCTACCTGTATTCCACTACCCGTACTTGTTCCCCTCTGCTTCCAATCCTATTGGATTTGCAGTAAGAGGAGGAACTGGAGAGACATCGACCCACGCTGCCTCTTCAGCCCTCAGTCTGTAGGACTAGGAGAACGACTGTGCATGTGCAGGCCAAAGTACATTGCTTATTAGAATTTCCGGACTTGGGCGCATGGCGCTCATGCGTACCCATGTATGGTATATAGATAGGGACCATACCTCTTGGAGATGTGCATTGTGATAGATCCAGGCCAGTTGGGTACAGCAGAGTAGTAGAAGGCAGATGTTCTGGCTACTGGATAAGCAGTTTTCTGTTCCCTGACTGACCAGAGCAGGGGCTGCTCCATTGTAGGGTGGACACATGACTCCAATTAGCCTGCGAAGAGTCAGTTGAAGCCGTTAGGCTAATGAGAACACCTGACTCCAATTAACCTGCAAAGTCAGGTAAGGCTGTTAAGCACCTGGCTCTAATTTAAGGCCCCTCTGATACTATAAAAGGGCTCACTCCAGTCAAGCCAAAGGGAGCCAGAGGAGAGGAAGTGCGGCTGAGGGGCTGGGTAATGAAGACACCCTGAAACCACTGGAAAGGGAGCCCTAAGGTAAGGGTGAAAAAGGCATTGAGAGAGAGAAGCGGGGAAGCTGTGAGGAAGTGGCCCAGGGAAATGTAGCAACTCTAGCAGTGAAAGGTTGGCTGCCAACAGCTGCTGCCATTAGGGTCTCTGGGCCGGAACCTGGAGTAGAGGGCGGGCCTGGGTTCCCCCCCAACCCGCCACTACAGAAACACCTCCTGGGAAGGGAAAATAGGCCCCTGACAAGACAGGAGACTCAAGAGAGACTGTGGGGCCTGGTCCCCACTAAGCCCCCACTTCGGACTAAGGTATGCAAATTCAGCTACGTTAATAACGTAGCTGAATTCAAAGTACCTTAGTCCTAACTTACCGCGGGTCCAGACGCGGCAGGAAGGCTCCCCGATGGATGCCGCATACTCCTCTCGGCGAGCTGGAGTACCGGCGTCACGGCGAGCACTTCCGGGATCGATCCCAGAACATCGATTGCCTGCCGCCGGACCCTCTGGTAAGTGAAGACGTACCCTGGGAGTTCTCTCACCAACTTCCTTGCTGGCTTATGATGAAAAGGGCTCAGTAGACTGTACCCTGGCCCTAGAGAAAGAAGGGCTATGTGGAGGGTCGCAGTGAGCCTTGGAGGCTAGCATAAACCACCTGGAAGCGCGAGACCCACGGAGACAAGGTTGGAACTCTGCCACAGCATACTTCACACCTGTTTCTCATGCACATCGAACAACTACACCAACCTGCAATTCATTCATTACTTCATACCCTCATGACTAAGTCATACGTACTCTGGCTCATCCCCATTCTTTTTCAACCTGCTGTCTTTAGTCAATCCCTGCTCAATCACCAGTTCAGGAACTGATTCCAGAAACATTCCCAACTCAATCATAACTTCATTCACTCACTATTAACCCCAGCATCAGATTTATCAGTTCGCTTTTCCTTCTTTTTCCCCTCACCCAATTCATCAGTTCTCTTCACAGCTCCACTAAATCTGTTCCCATACTGTCGTGTCTCTTTAAAGTTGTGTAGCTGTCTCAACTCTTTGCCCATTGTTGGGCCACCTCATAGTACATGGTTGCCCCTTCGTGTCTTTCCCTAGTCAGGTCTCAGTTCTTCCTCTCACAGCAGGTGTTTCATCTCTGCTTCATTTGCAACATTGCATCCATCCCCTAGATTGTGGAGGAACTGGGGGTTCTGTCCCTCTCCTTTGTCTAGGAAGGGTCCAGGTAAGGAGCCAGATATCTTGTGTTCTCTCTGTGCCCGGAGAGTGGACTCCAGAACTGGGTGAGTGCAGTTGGCAGCTTTAGAGCAGTACCATTGTCAAGCTGCACATTGTCAAAATACTCTGGGCCTGGCCTCAGCCAGCCAGGAGATGAAGAACCACCATGTTTTGGTCCAGGAGAGTGGGAAGCTTGGAGGAACTGCTGATCATCATTCCTTAGTCCCTATATGCATAAGGTAGGGGGAATCAAGGAGGAGTCCGGTGCTCAGAGGATTCAACAGGTGTCATTGCAGTGGTTTCTTCACTCACTCATCTGCTGAACTGAGGTAGAGAGAGAAAAGGTCCTCTTACAGGCCCAAATTTGTAACAACTTCTCTCTTACCACCTGTCACAGCAGCAGGGCTACATTCAGTTCACATTTCTAATGTTATTTTCTAAGGTTAGAAGATGCCTTTAAAAAGGTTAATTAGTTATTCACGGGGGGAGAGCTAGCTCAGTGGATTGAGCATTGGCCTGCTAAACTCAGGGTTGTGAGTTCAATCCTTGAGGGGGCCATTTAGAGATCTGGGGCAAAAATCTGTCTGGGGATTGGTCCTGCTTTGAGCAGGGGGTTGAACTAGATCTCCTGAGGTCCCTTCCAACCCTGATATTCTATGATTCTATGAAATTCTAGTCCCATTGAAGTCCACTGTATTCACTATGAATCCAATAATCAGAATTAAATGGGACCAGGATTTTAACTTGTACATATTTTCTGTGTATTCCGTATTTGTGTATCTTGACATCCTTTCATGTAATGGTCTTATTTCCTTTCATGTGAGTATATTTATATTAACATATTCCTTAGAATTTGTGTGATATCCTGAAATTCTTTATAAAAAGACGTGTTTCCCTGAAATGCTGTAAAGCTGTAGTAAAAATGTGCATTGGCCATGTTCTTTACTATGCATTATTGCAAATAATGTTAATATCCTGTGTTTTGTTAAACTAACTGCATTCATTAGCCTATCCAGCATTTTAAATCTGTAGTTGATTTTCAGGACCTCGGCTATGTTTTAAGAACAATTCCAAGTTTAGTTTAGTTTAGTGGATCACTAGATGTCCTGGCTTTCTGAAAAAAAACAAACGAAACAAAACAACCACACTCCACACACCGCCAGCACAATGCATAGTAGTGTAAAGTTGAGAGTGGAAATATGTAGATATTTCATATTGTTATCATCCTTCTGGTTCATTTGGGCTTAGGATATTTACTTTGGATTGTCTTTTTTCAAGTTGATTGTTGAATTTCATATAATTTAATTTGTAAATTAATTCAGACTTTTTTTTTTCAAACTTTGCTTCTCTCAGAGAAAAATACGCAATGATGTTTGATGAACCAGTTCTCTTGCAAGCTGGCTGGTGGTATGTAGCCTGGGCACGAGTATCAGGCCCTAGCAGTGATTGTGGATCTCACGGACAGGCTTCTATTACAACAGATGATGGGTAATTTATTTTTGTGTCTCTTATATATTTGTATGAAAGAAAGCATCTAATATTACTTGAACGAAAGTTGTTTTTTTCTTTCAGCGTTGTTTTCCAGTTTAAGAGTTCCAAGAAATCAAATAATGGTACAGATGTTAATGCAGGACAGATCCCTCAGTTACTATACAGGTAATATTTTCATCCATTTTTGGGTCAGGTTGTGGAATCCTTTTTTTTATGGAAGTACTGTAAAGATAAGCCTACAGTGCATGTTAGGGCCATTTTACTTAGGAAACTGATGTTTGAAAACTTGTGGGAAAATTAAGTTATAGCTGAAAAGAGATACAGAAAAATGTGTCATACCAAAAGTTATTTCCATCTTGTTTTAAAAGGTTGTGGTGGTGTGTTAAGTATTGAGATTGTGGATTAAAATGTTCGCAATATTTTATCCTTAGTTTAGCTGCTAGTTTTGTGAATATTGGTCTTTTCCCCTAAAATAGTGTATTTTTGTGACAGATTGAAGGTCTTAAATGATTTGGCAGGCTTATTGCTGTAGGCTGTTTCTCAAAAACTACCATACATAATTTTGTACTGCAGTGCTTCTTAGAGAAAATACTCAAATTGTGCTTACACAGGCCTTGACTATGTATTTTTGTACTGTAATTGGCATGTAGTTGGGTTTAAAGCTTCTGGGCAAACAGCAGATACTGCAATTCATCACCATTTTGTTCTGTGGTTCACAGAGCTTCAGCTGTAAGTATTTTAGGCCTCAATCATAAGACTTTGCATTTGATTCTGAGAGTTTTGGATTTCTTGGCGCACATTCAATGGCCAGTAGACAACAAGAGTTGTCAGAAAGCCTAAGCCACTCTCACAAACAGTAAGCCACTCTGGATTTTTTCGGTGTCTTTCAGACTTGTGTCCTGATCCTAACTGGTACCTCTAAGTGCTACCACAAAACAAACCGTAAATATGCATGACAGGAAAATATTGCTTAATTGGGAGTTTTATTGACTGTTGCTTTTCACTTTGTGCATACAACAATGTTAGCTAAGATCAGAGTGTTTATTTGGGGATTTCCTTGGTGTGAGTGAATTGACACCTTAAAGTGTGGTAGGGATAAAAAATGAAATATGGGCGACAAAAATCTTGCTTAGGGCATGTACAGCAGTGAAGCTGCACTGACACTGCTGCAGTGCATCTAGTGAAGGCGCTTTATGCTGATGGGAGAGGTCTTCCATCGGCATAATAAAACCACCTCTGCAAACGGCAGAAGCTATGTTGCACATGATCACTTATGTCGGCATAACTTACGTTTCTTGTGGGGAGGTTTGTTCACACCTCTGAACGACATAAGTCATGCCGACATAAGCTGTACTGTAGAAGTAGCTTTAGAGTTCTTATGGTTGTGTGAATCTTGCCTTCTGTTTTACTTTGATTCCAATCTCTCTTGTTCTTTGAAAGGTCAAATGAATGTGACCAATTCAGTTTACATATATGTTCAGTTAGCTCATTTAAAACTAGCAAACGAGTGAAAAGTTTGCAATTCACAAAGATATCGCTGAAGTAAAGACAGGTTTGTTTTTTTAAATTAGCCTCATCAGCTATGCACTTGCACTGTCCTCTGCAAAAGAGAATTTTCCATTTGTGTAACTTTCTTAGGATGTAATATATTCCCTCAGGTCAGCTGCTACTCTAGATTCACAGTGCTGGGAAGGGCTGTCAAACTTTAAAAAGATATTGAGGCAGCACTGAATAATTTTCTTTGGTTGATATTCTCTTAAGTGTTCCCTGTGTTATATTTTCTCCTCTTCCTAATCAGATCATTTTGGGCTTTCTGTTTTGAGGCCCAGCCCTTCTCCTAGCCTTGGAGGTTTCCAGGCCCCCTTTCGTAAACTCAAGGGACTCCAGATCTCCTTTCCCTCTTGTTTTGAGTCTCCTCGGAGTCTACTCCTCTCCACATTTTCTTACTCCAGTGCTTTCTTTTTGAAATGTTACATGAAATGCTCCATTCAGTGAACTTGCTAGCCAGGAGAGTTTTTGTTAGCCTGTCATTTTCCTGGTTATCTCCTCTTTCAGAAGGCCTTGCATCTCTTTCCCAGCCTTTTTCCATTTCGTTATTCATTCAGTAAACCTCCCCTCCCCCCCATTTCAGATACTCTCTTTTGAGGCAAAAAGTGGGAGGCAAAGCTCAGACACATTGATCTACCTTTAAAGAATACAAAAAAAAAAGGTCTAGGAAGCTTAAAACAACAAAATATCAAGGCTGAAAGCCAAGATTGAAGAAGCTCGCTCTCTATCCTTACAGGAAAGAGAAATTTCCAGCAAAGTTTCAAGATTCAGATGGATACCTATATAGAGAGAGAGTAATATTTCAAGAGTAAAATTGACAGATGTATTTCCAATGTCAATTAATTCTATATTTTACTTTATATTACAGAAATAAAAATCCACCTATCCAGGTGCTAGGCACTTTTGAAGCAACTTTTAAAAGTACAGTAATATGGGTGAGTGGCACACCACTGATTTGGTTGACATAATGTACCCTCTCTGCACACATGCATATCATTTGAAAACTTACTATGTTTTCAGTGAGGGTGAGATGTGATATGGAAATGTCAAGTGGTGCTATTACCATAGAAGCGGACATAAACAACAGCATAACATGTTAAAATAACCACTTTGAAATATTTGCATTCGGTTCTGTTAGTTTAATGACTGTATTATTTCAAGACATAAAATTGGATTTCTTTGTGACCTCAAAGCATCACAACAATCCAAAGGGTAAAACAAAATCTAATAATGAATTTGTACAGGTATCATTGAAATGAAGGTGACATTTCTAGTCAATATCATTATCATATTGTTCATCATTTTTATGTACTCTGTCAAGAGTGCATGGGTTACCACAGTCTTCATTGTCTTAGCATGTACACAGTTCTGTGCAGGGAGGATCGTTGTGACTTCAGGCACAGTTGATTGTCCTTAGGGGTCCAGGCAAAAAGGAGATTTTGAAGCTAAGGTACCATTAGGCCCTTGAAGAATACAAGATGTAGTTCATCATCCACATTTTTCCATCCATGTTGCAAGGGTGATCCAATATCTGGTTTACCTCAGCTCAAAGACATCCAAATCTTTGTTTGCTGATATGCTCTTCAAAACTGTCTTCACATGGGGGGAGTTTGGATAGTGACTTGTTCTTTTTGATGGCTAGATTGAGGTGCAATCAAGTCAGGTCTCTATGGGTCTCCTTTTCTTAATTGCTCTGGTCGTACAGCACTGCTACCAACTTCTTTGCCTCAGAAATTGCAGCTTTCCATCTCTCTCCCCCAATTTGACAGGATCTGTGAAGAGGTAAGCTCCTTTTATTTTGACATTAAACACAGATTTTTCCCAATAACAAATAGGGATGACAGAGTCACATCCTGTTGTTGTGCATATAGCAAGAAGTATGTTGCAGAAGTCAGGAGTGAGTGTATTATACATTGCATGTGCAGGTTATGAAGTGACGCTTTTCAGTTGTGCTGGTAGTGGTGCCTATTTCAATCCAGGTTATTGGTGGAAAGTAGTGAAGAGCAAGGATCAAAACATCTGTACCATCTGACCTAATTACTGTACATTTGACACCAAGAGACCCAAGAGCCATATTGGCATGTACAGCATGCAGAAACATCCTTGTGTTCACTACCCCTTGAATGCTGTACAAGTCTTGAGCTTCTTCAGCACCTTTACTGATGATGGACTTTGCTACTTCACCATTGAAAAAGCCTCAAGCTAGGAGGAATGTTTGTGCTGGGTTTGGTTCTGCAATCTCAGGTGCATTGTGAACTATATATTCACAGCGGAATTTTACAAGTGACTGCTTGTTGGGTGCCACGTTTAGAAACTTTTTCAGTGAAGACATAGGAAATCCACCAATCACCTCGTATTTCTTTCATCCAACTTTAGATCCTGTCTGGTGCTGTCTTTCTGCACTTTTCACAGAGGTGTTGTTGTCATATCAGTCAGACTTCAATTACAGAATTAGTTTTGTCAAATCCTTTTAGGACCTATATTAAATACTTAGGAGCCAATTCATCAAATGTTTGGAATTTGTCTCCCAACCATTGTTTGTATGACAGCCATAGCATCTCTGATGTACACTGGTTTCTTTGTTGCATGCTCTTAGTTCCTGGATTCTTTCAGCTTGAAAGCTTCTAGCTGATGTCAAAATTCAGCTCTGTCTGTTCTTATCATTGTTCCATCAGCATGGAAGCATGGATCCTACTGGATGACTAAGAACAGTTGCCTTTGAAACACCATCTCTGCATCTTGCTGAAGACAGCACTCTATGGGAAACAATTTTTGGATTGATAGCTGCTGTGATTGTGCCTCCCTGTTGGACTTAAATTTCATTGTTGTGATCATGTCAGCAAATGTTTTGATGCCAGATTTCTTGACTGGACTGAAGAAGCCATGTGTCTCATCAGAAGCAAGTGCATTTCTCACAAAACTCTCCATTTGTTCTTCACCAACATTTATTTTCACTAGACCCTCTTGTACATCTGATGTTACATCCTGTCCATTAGATATGTTGATTAGCACCTCTGGGTGTGATACAGGGTCAAATGGGTTTGTCATATTGTTGATGACATTGTTTGTAATATGCTCTTCGTCCCTCTTGAATACAGAGGCAAGGAGTTGTTTGTGGATTTTGTCTTCACGAATTCTTGTTAGGACAGTTCTTTCTTTCATAGTTTTTGCATATTCACTCAGGACATGTCTGTGAGGGTCCATCTAACCAGGGCTGACCTTTTTCTTGTCAGTCCTACAATCCCATTGCTGACCTTTTAGAGTCTTTGACAGTTTTCTCTGTTCCCATGTCGCTATTAATTCCACTGAAAGAACCAGGAGTCTCAT
Source organism: Trachemys scripta elegans (assembly GCF_013100865.1). Lineage (NCBI taxonomy): Eukaryota > Metazoa > Chordata > Testudines > Emydidae > Trachemys > Trachemys scripta. The sequence continues at coordinate 267,095,597 of NC_048298.1, forward strand.
GCACATCAAATTCCCCAGATTCAAAGACACAATGCCTTTGAATGAACTACTTCAGGGAGATTTAACAGATCAGGAATGTAGGTTGGTATCTACCTGTCATAGTTGGGCCTGCTTGCTGTAAAGAAGTATGGCAACATGTCATGCTGTGTGTAGGTGAAGTTTCCAAACACACTCTTGCTCCGCACAGACATTTAGAAGTAGTATATGCATAACCTGGACAAACTGATCCCAGAACTTGAACGTTGGAGACTGGGCATACCACCATGTATAAAGTTCCTCTAGTTGTGTTAGTATATGCTGAGATACAGCATCATCAAGCTCTTTAATGTCGTGTTGTTGTAAGGACTCAATGTCTTCAGACTCAAGTACATTTTTTGTGTCAGCCAATATTTGCCAGACAAATGCTGGAACTATACGAGTATCCCCTCCTAGATCGTACCATGTAACAAACAAAGTTGCAGAGCACTGGGGGCCTCAAATGCTAGAGTCCAGCCATACAGAGCATGGGTTGAATTGCTTCCCAGTAAGTGTTTGATCTGCAGTACAGGCTGCATACACATCAGACTCAACAAGAAAATATAGCAATCCTGCATCTCCCCCAAATTTCCCAATATATACAGTAAAGCAGCACAGGGTGTGAAACCACCCAGGTGAATCATATTGGTACCAAGTTTTTTTTCAATTGTTAAGCAACTGCATACAGCTGTTGCTCCGTGGTCTGAACAGCATGGTACTGTCCTAGAATTGCTGACATTTCAGCATTGTAATATAGACAGTGGCCATGTGAGCTGCTTTGGTATCCACAGTAGGTGCATATGCAAGTGCTGTTTAGATGCTCTTCTTTGTTGTGAGCTTGTGGTTGAAACCAGTTTAAAATGGAATCACCCGAGTGTGAACCATATCAATGTTGTTTGGTATTGGTAGGACATCCCAAGGTGGTAGTTGTTAAAAGAGAGATCTTGGACAGTGTTCATTTGTAGGTGACAACAGTTTTTCTCTCATGCTTTTTCATGGTGAGTTGGTTCTGGGCATGCTCTAGGTTTTTCAAATGCTGCATCCTGCATAAAATACTCTGATTGCCTTGGGAGAGTAAGTGACTTTTCTTTCCCATGTTTCACTGATATTTCCTGTGATGCAGGACTGTATGAAAACTGTTCTTGAAATATTAATCTAGCCATTGAATGGAAGGTATTCTTTCCATCAGTAGTCTCTATGTTGATGTCTGTTATTTCCTTCATGGATTAGATTTCTACAAGCATGAAGTGGTACAATTCCATTTGGAATGAACACCTCTCCCTGGAATTTTTCTGCCCCAGTTTTTGCAGCACTCACATGCTCATTATGGATGTAGAATCCATGAAGGTGTAGTATGCCAATAAAATTGCAAGACCAAAACTCATGGTAGCAAGTGGTGTGATCATTTTGGATCTGTTAAATGCTATTAACTCTGCAACTGAGTGACACCACCTTTGAACGTCTTCTGAAGGATGATATTCATTGCTGGCTGAATTAGGTTTCTTTAGCTGTCAACCACAGGACAAACTCCTATGACAGAGGTCTATAAAAACTTGACTGCTGTGGAGAAAGTGAAAAAAGAAATGTTTATTCCTTCACATTTGACTTTAGCAAAGCTTTTGATACGGTCTCCCACAGTATTCTTGCCAGCAAGTTAAAGTAGTATGGGCTGGATTAATGGACTATAAGGTGGATAGAAAGCTGGCTAGATCATGGGGCTCAACAGGTAGTGATCAATGGCTCCATGTCTTGTTGATAGCCGGTATCAAGCGGACTGGCCGAAGGGTGAGTCTTGGGGCCGGTTTTGTTCAATATCTTCATTAATGATCTGGAGGATGGCGCGGATTGCACCCTCAGCAAATTTGCAGATGACACTAAACTGGGAGGAGTGGTAGATACGCTGGAGGGTAGGGATAGGATACAGAGGGACCTAGACAAAATAGCGGATTGGGCCAAAAGAAATCTGATGAGGTTCAACAAGGACAAGTGCAGAGTCCTGCATTTAGGATGGAAGAATCCCTTGCACTGCTACACACTAGGGACCGAGTGACCAGGCAGCAGCTCTGCAGAAAAGGATCTAGGGGTTACAGTGGACGAGAAGCTGGATATGAGTCAGTGTGCCCTTGTTGCCAAGAAGGCTAACCACATTTTGGGCTGTATAAGTAGGAGCATTGCCAGAAGATTGAGGGATGTGATCATTGCCCACTATTCGGCATTGGTGAGGCCTCATCTGGAGTAGTGTGTCCAGTTTTGGGCCCCACACTACAAGAAGAATATGGAAAAATTGGAAAGAGTCCAGCAGAGGGCAACAAAAATGATTAGGGGGCTGGAGCACATGACTTATGAGTTGCAGCTGAGGGAACTGGGTTTATGTAGTCTGCAGAAGAGAAGAATGAGGGGGGATTTGATAGCTGCTTTCAACTACCTGAAGGGGGGTTTCCAAAGAGGATGGATCTAGACTGTTCTCAGTGGTAGCCGATGAGAGAACAAGGAGTAATTGTCTCAGGCTGCAGTGGGGGAGGTTTAGGTTGGATATTAGGAAAAACTTGTTCACGGGGGGGGCGGGGGTGCAGCACTGGAATGGGTTACCTAGGGAGGTGGTGGAATCTCCTTCCTTAAAGGTTTTAAGGTCAGGCTTGACAAAGCCCTGGCTGGGATGATTTAGTTGGTGTTTGGTCCTGGTTTGAGCAGGAGTTGGACTAGATGACCTCCTGAGGTCCCTTCCAACCCTGATATTCTATGATGACACAAGAATCAGGAGTCAACCAGTGAAATTAATAGGCAGCAGGTTTGAAACAAAACAAAGTCCTTCACACAATGCATGGTCATCCTGTTGAACTCCTTGTCAGGGGATGTTGTGAAGTCCAAAACTATAACTGGGTTCTAAAAATAACTAGATAAGTTCCTGGAAGAAAGGTTCATCAATGGTTATTAGGTATGGGTAAAGATGCAGCCCCATGCTCTGGATGTCCCTAGCCTCTTATTGCAAGAATCTGGGAGTGGACGACGGGGATCACTTGATTGCCTGTTCTATTAATTCCCTCTGAAACATCTGGCATTTTATATTTTTGGCGCAGAATTCCCTCAGGAGTAACGTGTCACAGTTGTACTGAACTAAAGAAAGAAAACAAATGGAATCAGATTAAAGAGCATCATGGGCGGATGAGGGGTGGATCTGACCCAGCAGCGGCCAAGATGTCGCCAGCCTCCCCAGTGATTTACCTCTCTGGTGGTTGCTCCAGGCACCTGAAACGCCATGCCCACTCTGCTGGGGAGAGGCATGTGACTGCTTTTGTGGCTTCACTTTGCTTCCCTGACAGTCATTTTTCTGCAGGGAAGTAAAGAGGTCTGCCGCGGCATGAATTCTGTGCGTGCGCAGCTATGCAGAATTGCCCCAGGAGTAATATGCGCTGAATTCGACTTGCTTGTGTATTTCTGAAAGCAACCCCTGTGATAGAGTATTGATGGCACATCATCTAAACTAGAAAATTTATTTAGTAGCCACCAGTACAGTTAATTTTTCCTGGCTTCTGCTGCCTGCATCACAGAATTCTGTTCAGCACTGGTGGCTTTTGACAATTTAGCATTCTTTTAATTTTGACAAATTACACATTTTTTAAAGTTTTTATGGAGAATCTTTTTCTCTCTGATGTAAGCTTTAAGGGGCTTGTATTTTCCATGTCATCATATACTGTAACTTCACTGAAGAGATAAAATTCCCAAAATATATTGTTAGAATTACCGCCACCACTACCACCATTGTTCATTTTTACAGATGTGCTAAATGAGATATAAATTAGATCTGTTTATCTCAAAATTGCCATTTTTATTTAGTGAACACTTTGATGGAAGCGCAATATGAAGCTGTGTATTGTAATCTCTAACACGGGTGGGCAAACTTTTTGGCCTGGGGGCCACATCGGGGCTCTGAAACTGTATGGAGGGCCGGGTAGGGAAGGCTGTGCCTCCCCAAACCGCCTGGCCTCTTCCCCCTCCCACTTCCCACCCCCTGACTGCCTCCCTCAGAGCCCCTGACCCATCCAACCCCCCCTGCTCCTTGTCCCCTGACCCTAACTTACCCCCAGGACCCCACCCCCTATCCAACCTCCCCCTGCTCCCTGTCCCCTGACTGCTTCCCAGGACCCCCTCCCCCTTATCCAACTACCTCCCCACCCTTACCATGTCGCTCAGAGCACCAGAGCACTGGAGCCAGCCACGGTGCCGCGCAGTCTAGAGCACCGGGGCAGGCCGGCGGCTCTTGCAGCTGTGCTGCCCAGCAGGAGCTCGCAGCCCCGCCTCCCAGAGCGCTGGTGGCACGGTAAGCTGAGGCTGCAGGGGAGGGGGGGATAGCAAGGGAGGGGCCGGGGGATAGCCTCCCTTGCCCGGAGCTCCAGGGCCGGGCAGGACGGTCCCACGGGCCGCAGTTTGCCCACCTCTGCTCTAACACTAATGCCACCCTATGCATAAATGCCACTAAATTAAAAAGCTGGTTTCTGAAATATTTCAAAGGCCAGCACTGCATGCATGGGCAATTACAAATTAAAACCTTCTACCAGGCAGACTGGATGTACAAAAGCTTACAAATGAAGAAGCATTACATTAGGAATTCATACTTAATAACACCAGCAGTGCCCATTTGTTCTGGGTCAGGAGATAAGTGGAAAATAACCAAATGGAGTCAGATTAGTTCACCCTGTCTATAAATACAAGCATTTTTTTTTTTTTTGCCCTGCTCTGCTTAGTAACGTGGGCTTTGCAGTACATCGTGTAGGTCAACAGATTGGATTTATTTTGGACTGAGTGGTGGGAGTAAAGGGGAGTAAATCCAGAGTGGAGAGAGGGGCTTTCACAGATAATACAGTGCTGGCAGCCCCCCTCTCATAAACCAGTAGAGGTCCAATTCTGATGCCTCTACTGGTTGCAACTGTGACAATATGCCTTTGGGAAAGAGGTGGTCTCTCAGATAGATCCTAAGCCATTAAGGCCTTACATGTCAAAAACAACATCTTAAATATCATCTGGAAATTCAGATAGCCAGCTCAAGCTTTGGAACACTGGTGTAATTTGCTCCCACTGATAAACACCATTTGACAAGTGAACCACCACATTCTGCGCTAACAGGAATCACTAAATGAATTTAACATATAGCCCCATGTAAAATATATTGCAGCAGCCAAATTTCACGTTGACCAAGGCATAGCTGATTATACCAATTTCTGCATCCAAAAAAAGGCGGCAGCCTCCTTTTCATATAAAGGTACTGGCGGTACATGATTATCAGATAGATAGTGGGTATGTAATTGGACCCCAATTGCAACCAGGGTAGCAGGTGGGCAGCAGTACAAATACAATTGTTGCTATATTTTCTGGTTTCTTCCCTCCAATATCACTTCCATCTTTAGTGATTGAGCCTCAGATAACTAGCCTTAACCCATGCCCTGTCTCACTGTAAGACATTAAACTTCATTAACCAGATCAGAAGTGATGGAGATATTGTGTATGGTTTCACCATGCTTTCTCACTAACTCTCCCAATGACTCCATAAACACCTTGAGCAAGTGAGGAGACAAGCTGGAATTATGTGGAACCCCACATGAGTCCTCAGGGCAGAAGAGAAGTGGTAGGGTTGCTCACAAAGAAAGCAGCCCTGTCCATTCTTGCTGCAGTACCTCATGATCATCGTAACAAATACAGACCATAAATTTAATGGTTTCAGAATGATAGCCGTGTTAGTCTATATGAGCAAAAACAAACAGGCGTCCTTGTCGCACCTTAGAGACTAGCAAATTTATTTGGGCATAAGCTTTCGTGGGCTAGAACCCACTTCATCAGATGCATGGAGTGGAAAATACAGGAGCAGGTATAAATACATGAAAAGATGTGAGTTGCAACAGCCCCCCAACCTGAAGCAAATACTCACCAGCAACTACACACCACACACCAAAAACTCCAATCCAGGAACCAAACCCTGCAACAAACTCCGGTGCCAACTCTGTCCACATATCTCTTCAAGAGACACCATCATAGGACCCAAGCACATCAGCCACACCATCAGGGGCTCGTTCACCTGCACATCTACCAATGTGATGTATGCCATCATGTGCCAGCAACACCCCTCTGCCATGTACATTGGCCAAACCAGACAGTCTCTACGCAAAAGAATAAATGGACACAAATCTGACATTAGGAATCATAACATTCAAAAATCAGTAGGAGAACACTTCAATCTCCCTGGTCTCTCAATAACAGACCTAAAAATGGCAATTCTTCAACCAAAAAAAACCTTCAAAAACAGACTCCAACATGAAACTGCACAACTGGAATTAATTTGCAAATTGGATACCATCAGATTAGTTTGACTAAAGACTGGGAGTGGTTGGGTCATTACAAAACCTAAACCTAATTTCCCCAATACTGATTTCCCCCTACTGTTACTCACACCTTCTTGTCAACTGTCTGAAATGGGCCACTCTGATTACCACTTCAAAAGTTATTTTCCCTCCCTTGGTATCCTGCTGTCAATTGAATTCTCTCGTTAGACTGACCTCACACTTGGTAAGGCAACTCGCATCTTTTCATGTATTTATACCTGCTCCTGTATTTTCCACTCCATGCATCTGATGAAGTGGGTTCTAGCCCATGAAAGCTTATGCCCAAAGAAATTTGTTAGTCTCGAAGGTGCCACAAGGACTCCTCGTTGTTTTTGATAAATTTAATAACTTTTTCCTAGATACCTGATCTTTGTGTGACTAGGAGATCTAGCAATACAACCAACTTTGTCTCTGTACCTTATCCAAATAGGTATCCAGATTGACAAAGATCATGGAGTTCGAAGGCAGCTAAATACTCAGTTATTTCACTATAATAATTTTAGCTAGAAATAGGTTTGATGCTTGCCAGTAGTTGGTTGGTTGTCAGTGTCCAGTGTTTGGTTTCTTGAGTAAAGATTGTACAGTAGCTTCCTAAAGGGAAGCTGGCAACCTGCCCTCTGCACAGGAGGAATTGACAAGCTCAACCAACAATGGACCCCACTCTTCAGCAGTGGGAAGGGCATGCGTCCAAAGTGCAGGTTGTGGGGTAACATAAAACCAAGAACTCCAGTAACTCAAAAATTGCTTTCCTGTGTGGGATACCAGATGCAGAACACTTCCTATGAGAACAAGTGGCCTTAAGAATTTTTTTTTTCTGTATCAGCCTTTAAGAGCCTAAAGCTGTTGAACTTTAAATTTGCCATTTTCTTTTTCCTTGCCTTTTTAGCAAGTCCATCGTGATTGAGGTTAAACAGGATGACTGTACATTGCCAGCATGGTCAGGGAAGGAGGGGAAGCCAAGGCCATTGTAAATAATTTTCCATGTAGAATCCCATAACTTTGATTCAGCTAAATAGTAGGGACTAAAACACTTTTGTAGACTGGGTGAGCCATCAAATACCACTTCTCAACAGCATTTCTTTGACTTTCCCTCCTGTCAAAACTTCAGAAGTTCTTATCCTGTTTTCCAATCAGGCATGGGAAATTGCTTTCTTATATATACATCTCTTTCTTCTATGACTCCTTGTGTTTCCAGGAAGTCCATGAAGGACTACCCCATAGTGGTTCTAATTTTGCGCATCTTGATCAAGAAGCCATTTTCCTGAGACCTCTTTAGATAGTTACTTCTCCATCCCACAAGTGAAAATATCACTTTCCTTGGACATGCTTCACTGGACTTTCTGGTACAAACCTGAAACTATATAGGAAGCACTAGTAAGGTGCATTTTCCCCCATTTACGCAAATAATTTAATCTTTTCTCCAAATATCCTGGAAAACGGTGCTTGGCAGCTTAAGGGAAGGGTCTTTAGGTCATTAAACACTAAAATTATTATCTTTAGGTCACTGGGTACATCTATACTACAGGGGGGAGTCGATTTAAGATACGCAAATTCAGCTACGTGAATAGCGTAGCTGAATTCGACGTATCGCAGCCGACTTACCCTGTTGTGAGGACGGCGGCAAAATCGACTTCTGCGGCTTTCTGTCGGCGGCGCTTACTACCACCTCCGCTGGTGGAGTAAGAGCACCGATTCGGGGATCGATCCCCGAGAGGTCGATTTCTACCCGCCGATTCAGGTGGGTAGTATAGACCTAGCCTTAGAGACTAACAAATTTATTTGAGCATAAGCTTTCGTGGGCTACAGCCCACTTCTTCGGATGCATAGAATAGAACATATATTGAGGAGATGTATATACACATACAGAGAGCATGAAAAGGTGGGAGTTGTCTTACCAACTCTGAGAGGCCAATTAAGTAAGAGGAAAAAAACTTTTGAAGTGATAATCAGGATAGCCCAGTACAGACAGTTAGTTTGATAAGAAGTGTGAGAATACTTACATGGGGAGATAGATTCAATGTTTGTAATGGCTCAGCCATTCCCAGTCTCTATTCAAGCCTAAGTTGATTGTATCTAGTTTGCATATCACTTCAAGCTCAGCAGTCTCTTTAGAGTCTGTTTTTGAAGCTTTTCTGTTGCAAAATTGCCACTCGTAGGTCTGTCATTGAGTGACCAAACAGGTTAAAGTTTTCTCCTACTGGTTTTTGAATGTTATGATTCCTGATGTCAGATTTGTGACCATTAATTCTTTTGCGTAGAGACTGTCTGGTTTGGCCAATGTACATGGCAGAGGGGCATTGCTGGCACACGATGACATATATCACATTGGTAGATGTGCAGGTGAACGAGCCCCTGATGGCATGGCTGATGTGATTAGGTCCTATGATGATGTCCCTTGAATAGATATGTGGACAGAGTTGGCATCGGGCTTTGTTGCAAGGATAGGTTCCTGGGTCAGTGTTTTTGTTCAGTGGTGTGTGGTTGCTGGTGAGTATTTGCGTCAGGTTGGGGGGTTGTCTGTAAGTGAGGACAGGTCTGTCTCCCAAGATCTGTGAGAGTGGGGGATGAGAGTTAATGGACAAGTCTTCACTTTGGGATTTGCTGGGAGACAGGATCCTCTTGTGATGCACCCTCATATTTTCCATTTCTTAAAGACCATTTCTAATCTTAAATCCCATGTTAAGGTTTACCTTCCAACTTGGATCTCACTTCAGTGTAATAGCCTTGACAATCTTCTCCTAATTTTCTCTGGGATGAGTTTCCCTTTTCACTTCAGCAAAGATGTAGCCTTAACATGACTTTGCCTCAGTCCAAAAAATCTCTATGTTCTTTATTCCACAGACTGAGAATTTTCTGTCTAGCAGGGCTCCCTTCCATAAGTGCAATAATTTGGATGACCTGTTCAGATGCTAGAAGAGAGAGCATATAGGGCCTTTGTGTTGACAGTTCAAATGTTCGTTTGAATTGATTCATCTTGTTGTATAATTAATATGTAAGCAGGTCAGAATCAAAGTTCTGCAAACCTGCCACCTAACACTCACTATTTCACCTTTATGAAGGATTACCATCTAGATATCCAAGTCTGCAGCCTTGAGACGCAAAGGCCTGCAGATGGTGGTACTTTCCTTAGTCATAATTTCTCTCTCTGTGTGTTCATCTCCTTCCTTCTTTTGTGTGATACTACTTTGGGCCTATGTCTCAGTAGTCTTGAATCTGGATTATCAAATGCACTCTGCTGGAGATCCGGACAACATTATTCTACCTGTAATTTGGGTCTCATAGGAACCTATCTGCCAATCCATAGTTCCCTCTGTTTCTTCATCTTTTTTCTGTTTCACCACAAAAAGATCCTGAATTAAGCAAATCTTTGGCTATTGCTCCTGAGGTCATGTGCCTTGTCCTGTATTTTTCTGTGTTCTCAAGGCCAGCAGAAAAACTTCTCAATAATAAAAACAGAAAAATTAATTAGTAAGGCTCAGATTTTGTCATGGATATTTTTAGGAAAAATCGCAGACCGGTCATGAGCAATAAACAAAAATTCACGGAAGCCCATGACCGGTCTGTGATTTTTCCTAAAAATATCCCTGACAAATGAGGAGGGTCCAGCACACACAGCAAATGGACAGCTCTGCGTTCCCCTGCTGCCTGGTGGCTAAGAGCTGCTGAGGGCCTACCGCCAGAAGCGGCTGAGAGCTGTGGGGCTGCTTGCTGACAGCTCCAGCCACAGAGCAGAAAATGTCACAGAGGTCTCTGGAAGTCACGGATTCTGTAACTTCCATGACATAATTGTAGCCTTACTCATCGGTGAGGCTGCGACTTTGTCACGGAAGTCACGGATTCCGTGACTTCTGCAGCGGCCAGTGTGGCTGTTTTTGGGGCTGCCTGAGCAGTTCAGGCAGCCCCCAGGCCAGTCTCACCGGCCGCTGCTGGGGCAGTCTCAGGCCACACACACCCCCAGCAGCAGCAGCAGGAGGTTGGGTGGGGCTGGGGGTTGAGGCACGGGAGAGGGTGGGGGCTCTGGGTGGTGCTCATCTTGGGGGGTCTCCCTGGAAGTGATTCCCAGCCAATGGGAGCTGCAGAGCTGGCAGCTCATGGAGCTAGGAGCTTAGGGAGGGATGTCTCCGCTTCCGACTCTATCCCCCCCCAGACCATTGAGCACTTGCTCTCCCCCCGCGGCCCTCCTCGGGCCACTGCCCCCAGCACCCACAAGCACCCACAGCACTCCCAAGATTAAGTTAGGGGTATAGTACAAGTCATGGACAAGTCACATGCCATGAATTTTTATTTACTGCCCGTGACCTGTCCATGACTTTTACTAAAAATACCCATGACTAAAAGGTAGCCTTACTCATCAGTGTTTGCTTGAAGGACAGCCCTCTTTCCTAGTAGTGCAGAATCCAAATTGGCAGATATATTACTATGAGAAGAATTGTTACTTTAGAAATGAAGTGAAGTAAACATTTCTAGGGAATTCCATTAGGCTACCCCTCTGCTGCATCATCGCTAACCAGTACATTAAAACAAAACATGCTTAACAAACACAATCAGGGTTTCTTGTCTCATTTTTCAACTTCTGCTTGCAGGCTGCCAACAAGTGATGGCAGTGCATCAAAAGGAAAACAGCAAACCAGCGAGCCTGTGCATATTTTAAAGAGGTCATTTGCAAGAACTGTCTCAGTGGTGAGTACTAGTTAGTCTTCAGTTTCTATGTTTTCATTTCTCATTGCAAAATCTAAAGATTTCAAGGAAAAAATTGTAATTTTACTGTATTTTCAGCTATAACTTAATAAAAATTCGCATACATTGAGAGGAAGCTAGATGTAGTAATGTATTAAATGCGATTTTTTCACTTCTCCCTCAACATTCCAATGCAAACTCATCTCTGAGTAAACTTTGATTATCATTGTGGTTGTCCAGATTGTATAATAGCATATTTATTGCAGTATGTTTTTACCTTTTAATGGGTAACCTAGTTTGGAAAATTGCCTTCACTTTTGATGTTAAAATATTCATATGTATTGATAGTATCACAAATCATTGTCTTCACTAGCTAATAAGTTGTTAATGATTCCACACCGTTCTGAGGCACCTAGTACTATTTATTGTCTTGTGCTGCCTTCAGAATATAACTGATTCCTAAGTAGTTACTGGTGAGATTAGTTTTTCTCCTGAATAAATTACATTACTTTGCACTTCCAGAGCACATACTGTTTGTTACATACTGTTTGTGGATCTCAAAGCACTTACTTAAGCCTCATTACACTCTGTGAGGTGAGGAGTATACATAGGGGCACTGAAATACAGCCACCTCTGAAGTGGAAGACCCCATCTGTTGAACACTGCATATCAGCACAGCAGAACAGTTTAAAACAAAATAAAGAACAGTTGAAATTCCAAGAAGACCCTTACATAAACAAAATATTTGTGAGTTGGAATGTGGCCATTTCACTCCTCCTCTTACAAAAAGTGCAATGGGATCTTTATTGGTTGTAAATGGTGATTAGTTTTGAATTTCATCATATGACTTTACGTCTTGTCTTGTACAGCACTTGGCAACTAATAATCGTCTGAAAGGTTGTGCCTCCAGGAGTATACTTCCACATCTTAATTTTCTTCACTGTTACAGGGTGTCTGGCCCCTTTAAGGGGAGATAAGCCCAGCCCCATCTGTGCCATGACCCAACTCTCCTGCCTAGGTGGGGAGAATGAGGTCAGGTGACCCAGATCAGTCTTGGGGTAGATAAGGAGGGGGCCTAAAGAGACAAGAGACTGCAGCTTGGTGTTGGCTGATGCCTGCAAGCACTGCAGAGAGTAAGAAGGCTCCTGCAGGGCCTTGATTCAGCAGAGGGAAGGCACTAATGGGGAAGAAGGCATTGGAGAAGGCCGAACTCCAGGCAAGAAGTACTGGGAGAGCAGTAAGCGAGACCGTCAAAGAAGGGGCTGTGCCCAGGTTGAAACTGGAGCAGAAGAGTGTTTGAATGCTGAAAGGAGGACAGACAGACCTCAAGGAGGAGTGGCTGTGCCCAGTGTGAGACTGAGGCTGAAGATACTTTATTTTGAGTTTATTTTATGCTAATAAGCCAGACCTCAAGAAGAGGAATTTTTATTGGGCAGAAGCCTTTATGGAATTATTGAGGAGCCTGAGTGAAGAGGAAAATGAGGCAGAGCGCCACTGGCCATAAGGGGCACCAGGGAGGCAGCCCACCCTGTTACATTCACCAGCTCTTTTTTATATCCTCTTTTATGTGGCCATCTGTGTTTGGAATTCCTTTAATTACGCAGTCTGTTATCTGCTGTCCTTTAAGTTTCTTTTTAAAACTTTCAGTGTGGCCAGAAAACCCTTGTTGCCTTCTTTTAATAATAGCATTAAAACAAACTAACAATTACTCTCCACCAAATCTATGTATATTTCAAGATATCTGCTTTACTAAGCCAAGCAGTCGCATGATTTTTATTGGGTGTCCTCCTTCCTTATTTTGCCGATGTTTGTCATCCCTTCTCATAACATGTCTTAACCTGAATTGTAAACTATTTGGGATGGGAACATCCTTTCTGGTTAGGGCACTTTATAAATAAGCAACACTTTTTCCCCCAGAGGTCTTAGGTGTTCCGAGGCAGTGTCCCATGCAAGTACTGACATAGTTTCAAACCTGATTAGCTTGTAAGCTCTGGCATTGACAGCACCAGGCATGTAGTTATAGATCCTTTTTCATTAAGGCAAGGATGCGTTCAGTTGAAAATAAGTATTTTTTGAAAATTGTCCATGGTATTTATTCAACAACTGAAAACAATTTTTGAAAGTTTATTTTAATTCATTATAAATTAATTAGGGCTATCAGCTATGTTGATCACCTGAATATTTTATGTATGATAGAGAGGCTTATCTTCAGTTTTCAGTTTCCACTCACAAGACATTGTTATATACAGTGCAGGCTGCTGGGGGTGTTGTTTGTGTTATAATAGTGAATTACCTCTGGCATTTTTCTTTTCTCATCCTCAAATTAAAAGCACTCTTTAATGTGGTTAATAAGGTTTTGTGTGTGTATTGATGTAAGAGGGTTTTTTTTATATTACCGATGTAAATAGGTGCCATATATAGTTTGTAATCTTCCTTAGAAATTTGAACTTAACTTTTTTTCCTTTCCTGAAATAGGAATGCTTTGAGTCATTGCTAAGCATTCTTCATTGGAGTTGGACAACCTTAGTCCTAGGAGTTGAGGAGCTTCGGGGATTGAAAGGATTCCAGTATACAGCTACCCTTCTTGATCTAGAGCGGTTGCGTTTTGTGGGCACTTGTTGTCTCAGGTTGCTGAGGGTCTACACGTGTGAGATATACCCCATGTCAGGTAATATTTTTTGTCTTATGCATGTGAGACAATATTTATCAGCAGACAGGTAACATAAAATATGGAAATAACTTGAGTAATAAGCAAAATTTTCAGTTTATTGATTTTTAGCAGCTGTATCACAGTTTGAAATATTTTTAGTGGAGCAATTTAAGAGAGTAGGGATTGATGCATTCAGAAATAGGAAACTTTTGCACTATCAATTATATGCCTAATGGAACATACAACTGCACATGTTTGATTAACCTCCTAATTATGTCAAAATATATTTTCATGCTTAAGTAGACAGCTATGCTTTCAGGACTACCCTGTGGTTTGTTATCCAGTTTCTGTGCATAGTATTTGCTTTGCTAGTAAGCATAATCAATTAAAATTTGAAAGCAAATTTGTTTGCTGTTTTCACACTTGCAACCTAAGTGCATCTTTATTAAAATTTAGTAGCATCTGTATATCCTTGTTTTGTTTCATTAGGATCTAGGTCTGAAAAGTTTCAAGTTCTCATGTATATTTAACGTTGCTTAATTTTGATTTGTCTTGCTTTGTGTTGATATATACAATTACTGAACTGTTTATTTAAATTTTCTCTTGTTAAAAATATGCGTATACTATTTTTAACTTTCTGTGTAACTTTTGTGTTTAGCTACTGTATATAATTTACATTGTAATAGACAAGAATATACACTGATATTTTGTTAATTGTAAATTTAATGTACTGCTTGTTATCACCTTCTAGCTACTGCTAAGGCTGTTGTAGAGGAAACAAGCAAGTTAGCAGACTGCATTGGGAAAACAAGAACCTTGCTGAGAAAAATTCTATCTGAAGGAGTTGATCACTGTATGGTGAAGCTGGACAATGACCCCCAAGGATATCTCAGTCAGCCGCTGAGTCTTCTAGAAGCTGTTCTTCAAGAATGTCATAACACTTTCACAGCCTGCTTTCACTCTTTCTGTCCAACACCAGCTCTACAATGGGCTTGCCTCTGTGACTTGCTCAATTGTTTAGATCAGGTATACATTAAATAACATCACTGAACAGTAGTTCTTGCAATGCTGTGCTGTGCTCTAAAGAGACACAAAAATAAGATTCCTATTCTACTTTCTTTTTCACTTTTTTTAGTTTAATTTTTATCCTGCTTTTACAATTTGAGTTGCTATTCACTTCTATAAATATAGTATAAATCCTATAACCGCTGTCTTATGATCTAAGGTGCAGTATTCTGGGTGGGGCTTATCTTATGAATTGACACTGACATTTGTAAATATAGTCTCAAATAGAAGGTGTAATAGAAAAGGAGGAAGACCGACAAATTCTTAAGGCTTTTATAGATAACCTTTTGGACACACTATTTTGGAAAATGGTGTAGGATGCGTTTATTTACTAGATAATTTTTTATTTGGTATTTGTGTTTGTGGGATTTGTCTTTGGATGGAAATACTTAGTTGAAAATGCACAAAACATTTTTATTAATTAAATTAAAATATCTTAAATGATACATAAGAAAAATAAGCATCAGCTTTGCTTTTAAAACTTTAATAAACAAAGAAAGTATTAACTGTAGTTAGTGAATTGGCAGATTGTTTTTGGCCACCACAGGCTGGATTTTCAGAGGTATTTAGATTCCTAAAGATGCAGATAGTCACCTAGTGGGATTTTCTGAAGCATCTATGCAGGTTAGTTGCCTAACTCCCATTTATTTCAATGGGAGTTCATTAGGCAACTAACTCTCATTGAAATAAATGGGAGTGTCACAGTCCCAATAGTCCCTATTGAAGCTATGACCTAATGTGAATAGCTGTAAATGAAACTGATTTTGTTAAGCGTACTAAGGCCAACTTTTATGGTTAAAATCATTCATATGCTTAAGTTCATTACTCTGCTGAGGACATAATTTTCAGGTTTAAAAATTGTAATTTGATAATGTCATAAATTTGGGAAGTAAAATAACATTTGAGAGAAATAATGTGTTAATAAACTTAAGTTAAAAACTATTTGAGATCCAAAGAGTGAAGGTAATGTAAAATATACAAGAGAATTGACATTTTAATGCTTTGCTACTTACAGCAAACATTTTAAAAATAGATTTAATAACTAAAGTGCCACTGGAAAAAGCCTTTCACTGTGATTTAGAAGCTTCTTTCACAAAAATTAATATTAGTTATAGTGGTGCAGTAACCTGAATGTTTCTAGGAGAGAGTATCAGAGGGGTAGCCGTGTTAGTCTGAATCTGTAAAAAGCAACAGAGGGTCCTGTGGCACCTTTAAGACTAACAGAGGTATCGGGAGCATAAGCTTTCGTGGGTAAGAACCTCACTTCTTCAGACGCAAGCCTTGCATCTGAAGAAGTGAGGTTCTTACCCACGAAAGCTTATGCTCCCGATACCTCTGTTAGTCTTAAAGGTGCCACAGGACCCTCTGTTGCTTTTTACAGATTCAGACTAACACGGCTACCCCTCTGATACTCTCTCCTAGAAACATTCAGGTTACTGCACCACTATAACTAATATTAATTTTTGTGAAAGAAGCTTCTAAATCACAGTGAAAGGCTTTTTCCAGTGGCACTTTAGTTATTAAATCTATTTTTAAAATGTTTGCTGTAAGTAGCAAAGCATTAAAATGTCAATTCTCTTGTATATTTTACATTACCTTCACTCTTTGGATCTCAAATAGTTTTTAACTTAAGTTTATTAACACATTATTTCTCTCAAATGTTATTTTACTTCCCAAATTTNCTTGCGTCTGAAGAAGTGAGGTTCTTACCCACGAAAGCTTATGCTCCCGATACCTCTGTTAGTCTTAAAGGTGCCACAGGACCCTCTGTTGCTTTTTACTAGGAGAGAGGAAACTAGTGTGAGAATAGAAGGATGGTCCTTTGTTTAAAGAACTAGACTATAACTCAAGAGATCTGTGTTCAGTTCCCAGTTCTGCCTGAAATATATCCTGTGACACCTTGGGCAAGTTACTTAGTCTCTCTGCTCCTCAGTTCCCATCTGTAAAATGGGGATAATAGTACTTCCCTACTTCACAGAGGCATTGTGAGGTTCTCAGATACTATTGTGATGGGGGCTATATAAGTATGTACAGTAGAATGTGCACAAAATAATAGTATGAATTTCAAAACCTATACTTCACTTACTATTTGTTTAATATTTTCTCTCTCTTTTTTTTTAAAGGACATCCAGGAAGCAAACTTCAAAACATCAAGTAGCCGGCTTCTTGCAGCTGTAATGTCAGCCCTGTGTCATACTTCCGTAAAGCTGACCTCTATCTTTCCTATCACTTATGATGGAGAGGTGTTGCTGCGATCCATGGTCAAACAAGTCAGCACCGAGAATGACTCTGCACTGGCCCACCGTTTCCCGCTCTTGGTAGCCCATATGGAAAAACTTAGTCAGGTTAGGAAATTTTCTGAAATCTATTTATTTATTTTTTTTGTAACAGCAAACCAGTAGAATGGAAAGGGAATTTGGGTCTGTTTTATAGGATTGTAGCCTAGGTTGCCTACGTCTTTCCATTCTAAGTGGCTTATTTCAGATGCTTACAACTTTGTCAAACATTCATCATTTAGGCTGAAACTTCCCACATTTGTTCTCAACTGGAGAGAAAATTAAATTTTGGAAAGTTTAATCAAAAGTAGCTTAGTCATTTGAGTACACTGGGGAAAAATACCCTTTTGTCGCTATTAGTTTTACTACATATTTTTCATTAATAATCTCAGTTTTTTATTGACTTTGCACATATGACCACATAAGCTGAATAAGGCTTTTTTTAATGTGTCCCCATGATCGGTGAGACTGATAGGCTTTAATGAATGATCTCACACTACTTTTGGATCATAAATAAAGCAAGAGTGAGAAGTGATTGAGGCTGGTACCTGGGAGATCCCAGCTTCGTTCAGAGATTGGAAGGTCTGCAATGAAAGAGTCAGAGGACCACACATAAGCAAGGATTTAAAAAAAAAAAAAAAAAAAAAATCCACAAGCCACCCAGCCTCCACAATGAATGAAGCATTGTCCTGAAGCAATAATATTATATGTTCAAAAACAGTACTGTACTTTAATGAATCAACATGACAGATCCTAGATGTTTTGAAGGATTGGTCACAAAGATATGGACTTGGCCTGGGTCCAGAATCTTGTATAGGAAGCCTTTCATATGGGTGATAGGATTAAGAGAGCTGCTGCCTCAGCTCTGTTGGAAACCTGAAGATCTGCTTCACTGCAGTAGTCTGGGTTCCACCAAAAGTTCAAGAAGAAACCTGAAGAACTACCCTACACTGGGGAGAACTGCTTTGGGAAACGGCAGAAATCTCTCTATGGAAGGCAGAGTAGATGTTTAACTGAGTTGACTCTGGTGTATTTCACTTTCCTCACCACTATTTGTGGGGGTGGTGATATGTTTTTCTACATTAATGATTGGCTTTCAATGTGTCCAGAACCTCCTTACACAGACATATCCGCTCACTAGCAACAGAAATGAAAGCATTCTAGGCCCCCTGTCTACAAGCACCTGGCTTTTTAAGGGGTCCAGAACATCTAGACAGTCAGCTACTTGCTATAGCTTGCCAAACCACCTTATTGGGGGGAGATTGGGACCATTTACCATGCCAATTAGAGGTCCGTAGCTATCTAGAACACATGGTTCTTGGTATTATGGCTTACCTGCAAGATGAAATTTTTAAAAAAGCCCAACCTCTGCTGATTGCCCCTGGCCTCTGGGTACACACTTGGGTATGGCCTTATCAAGAAGGGACACAGCAGGAAGTAAATTCCTTCTGGCAGAGAGATCCATTTATTCCAGTTTCTTCCTGATAATGAAAGACAGGCAGACTCCAACCCATTCTGGTGCTATGGACTTGAATCTATATTTGGTCAAGAAAAAATTCAAGATGGTCACATCTTTTCTGTTTCTTGCCCTGGATGCTATTGATTCTTACCTATAGGGAAACTTCCCTATCACCACAGTATCTTAGATTAATTGTAGGCGGAACATCATGAGTACGTTCAGGGCTTTGAGGCTGGCATCAGTCCCAGTTGTTTTCACAAAATGCTGGGTAATGGTTGTGGCTTTCTTGCTCAGTTTGGGAGTTCACATGTTCCCCTAAATGGATGATTAGTTCACCCATGACACCACTCTGGAGATATCAGATTAATCTAATTTACCACTGTTGTCTTTTGTGGTGCATTTATTTGGAAATGTGTCTGCGTCACAAAAATAGTGATTGAAAAGAAGAAATGTTAAGGGGCTTAAATTATCATGCTTGTTGTGAGCTCCATATTTAGTAAAATCTGCTGAGAGTGGAAAAGGAAGGTTAAACCCATGTTAACTCAGTGATTTTTCAAAAAGGGTGTTAATGACTTGCATGTAAAAAAAGATGATTTGGGAGATGAGTGGGTGTAATTGCCATTCGTGTTTGTTTGCATTTTGAGTGTTCTCATCAGGAGGAGAATAGTTCTCAAACTAAAGGTTTATATCCTTGAAAGAAAAGCAGTTATAAATGAAACTATCCTGCCAAATCCATATACTGCTCAAAATTGAAAAAGTGCAATTGTGCAATTTCTCGATTTCCTGTTGACAATAAAACAAGATGTTGAACTTGCGGGGGAGGGGAGAATCAAGGTAATTTGGTGCAAGATGGATTATGTTTTATGGAATGATATTATGTTATTGGTAGCGATTTCTCCAGTAAGTTATCGTTTTTGCCTTTGTATATGCAATATGTATATACTGCTGTCAAATGAGACACTTCCTCATCTTGATTATTTTCATAGCGCCCTGTTTTCGTTTTTTAAAATGTTCGTAATAGCTTTCATTACCTACAGTAAAGACTCTGTAGAGGTTGGAGTCCCTGAGATCAAGGATATTTTATAAAGTTAACTGCATTTGAAGAAAAAAGGTAGTGTGCAACATTCCTAGTGTAAACTAATATTTTTAGCTAAAAATACCCACCAGTTTTATAGTAGAAGCACAAACCCGAGACGATGAATAGATCAAGAAATATCTTCAGTAAAGAATTTTTACATTTAAGTAATTTTGCTGTCCATAGTACTGAAAAGCAGCAAGGCTGGCTAGATAGTACATGCATAATATAGATACCTATAGATATGTATTTATATAATACAATGTGACTCTAGTTTTCCTTAATACAAATAACTTCAAGTAGTTGTGATAGTTAAAGTTGCAAAACTGCATGGTGTCCTCATACTCTTATACTGACAGATTTTCATAGATTCACAGACCTTTCAATTTCACCCAGTTACCTGTGCATTAAGCCTAGTAACTTGTGTTCTGTTTGTCTAATGTACATCTTCCATAAAGGCATCCAGTCTTGTTTTGAAGACTTCAAGAAATGGAGAATCCATTACCTGCCTTGGTTGTCTGTTCCCGTGGTTAATCACCCTAATCACACACAACCCAGTCCATAGTGTTTGTAGAAGCGAGTCTAGACTTGATCACAGCCAAAAGTGTATCTTCAATAGTACAGGTTCCAGGCCACAGAAGAGCTTGCTGCACAACTCAGACTAAGCCCACAGATGCAGGTTTGCTCCTTTTTCATCCTCCTGTGTCATGGGGCATCCTGCATTTGTAAGACATGGTTGACTGCATGACTAGCTTCACACAGTTTACTCACCAAACAGAAACAGTATAAGCAAGTTAGTCTCCCTCCCACACAAGAGGAGGTAGATTCCCTCCAGTAGCCTTTCTAGCCCTGTGAAGAGAATAGGAGCTTGTTTTTTGGATGGGCATTTAGCCTAGAAAAGCTTGTTCAGAGGCAGTTCGTGCTATTCTCAACAGTTGGAAAAAGTCCATGAAAAAATACTACACATCCAAGTGTCAAAGGTTTTCCATCTGGGCCAATAATTGTCACATAATTCCAGAAAAAATCAACATCCCTACTATCCTGGACTACTACTTCTCCCTGAAGATCTCAGGTCTTTCCCTTAGCTCAATAGGTGTCCACTTGGGAGCTATCAGTGCCTGCCATCCTCTGATCAATGGCTGCTCTGTTTTTGTCCATCCTGTAACAATTCATTTTTTGAAAGACTTAAGTTAGAACTTTCTCAGCTGTAAGCAAATCTCTTCCTTCTTGGGACTTCAGTCTGGTCCTCTCAGCACTAACAAGGCCTCCTTTTGAACCATTGGTGTCTGGCTTCCTGTATCATTTCTCCATAAAAGTCATCTGCTTGGGAGCCATCAACTCGATTGGATGGATGGATGAACTGGGAGACTTTATGGCAAACCCACAATACACAGTCTTTCACAAAGTTAAGATTATGCTGAGACTGAATCAGAAGTTTATTTCTAAAGTGATTTCAGACTTTCATCTCCATCAGCCCATCACCTAACTTTTCCTGAAATTTCACACCTCTAGCAAATACAGATGTCAGCATTTCCTGTATGTTCATAGTGCAGTGGTATTCTATCAGCAAAGAATAAAAACCATTTAAATGGCCTATGTTCATATCACTTGCAGAATGGATGGCAGGGAAGACATATTGTCTGAAAAGACTTCCCAAATGGATCTGAGGGTGCATCCTACTGTGTTATGAACGAACACTGCTCCACTACAAGATTTGAAAGTCCACTTTACCAGAGTTCAGACAGCTTCAATAGCTTTTGAGATGTTCCTATTAATGTAACCTGTAAGTCAGCCCATACTTCTCCAGATATTAGGCCTTAGTACCAGCCTTGAAAGCTGACACTTCCTGTGCTCCCGTCTGTGGTGTTCCAGTCTTCCTCACACCCACCACCACAATAGACGCTGCTCATCGATCACCCACAATGGAATACACAAAGAAGAAATGGGGAGGTTACTTATCTGTGCTGTGGCTGGAGTTCTTTGAGATATGTGGTCCTTATCTGTATTCCACCATCCATCCTCCTCCCTCTGCTGCAGACTTAATTATTGATTCATGCTAGAGAAGGAACTGGAGAAGGTGCACTTCCCCTTAAGCTCTCAGTCCGGAGCTCAAGGGGGTGAACAATGCAGGCACAGACCAACGAACACTGCTAGCAAAAATATTCCGGTCTCAGGCACATGTATACCCCCATAGTGGAATACAGATAGGGATCACACATTTTGAAGAACTCCAGTTACAATACAGGTAAGTAGCCCCCCTTTCATGTGCCTCCACATACAGTTTATGGGCTGCTGCAGTGGAGTTTGTTTTTATGAATTTAATACAACTGTTCATGTATCTCCACACACTGATTATGGACTCTTGTGTTGTTTTTAATAAATTCATTAAAGGGAACCTTGTCATAGAACCTTGGAACATGTTCTTATTTGCAAATAGAATACTTTATTTAAAACAAGCATGTAAATAATTTTAAAACCTTACAGGCATACCAGGTGCCATCAAGGTGAAAAAGACAGTAAACGAGAACAGTCAGAAAAAAAGTGGGAAACAAGTGCAAAATGGCCAAGCTATTTACAGTGGTACCACAGCAGTTCTCCCATGTTCCCCTTTTCTTCTTGCCCATTCTGGTGTGATTTGCATGCATAAGCTGTGGATGAACAGGTGTAGACTGATGTACAGGGTACATTTTATTGTTCCATGCACTGTTTATTGCTTGGATCATGAACCAGACAACCCCAGAATTGTCCATTGTCTGCAGAGGCTGCAGCATGTGGTAGCGTGGAGGGGGACTCAGCATGTGGAGCTAGAGCTTGTAGCCTGGTGGCATGACAGTGAGCAACCTCTCAAAAAGCTTCTGGTGCTACACCCTGTCCTCCTTCCTCAATCTCTGGCCATGTTGCACAAACTACATCACCAGTCTCTTCTCCTGCTATGTTGCCTCCCTCTGTCTATAGTCTTCTCTTGTAATCAAGCTGTTCATCAGCCCTGGCCAGAATTCCTGCATCATTTCATTCCTGATTCTTCTTGCATATTAGTTGAGAATCTGCTTCCCCAGGCTTCTGGTTCCTTGCCTCTGCCCAGCAGAGGTGAAAGGGTCTGCTAAGGAAAATAAGATCACATTGTCTGACTCAGGTGTGGGTTGGGGAAGACACTATTGCCCTTTTTCCAGGGCTGCAGTACTTCAAGGTCACAGGATATGATATTTTATATGAATTGGATTTATTTTATTCATCTTTCATTCACTGGCCAGTTTAGAAGCTCCTGCAAGCCATGCTTTAAGCCAAGAGACATGATAAATTGACATACCAAAATCAATTAAAATAATAAACAAGTCTCCTTATTTTTTCCCATTGATGCAGAGGTTTCCTATAAAGAGGACCCTGTTACTATGATTTTACAGTCCTTTAAGGCAAGACAAAGTCTGGAGGACATTGTGGTTCTAGAAGTGCTTGGATAGAAACAGAGCAGCAGAGGAGTGCCATCTGTCTGTTCTAAGGAGATTTTTTGGCATCTGGTGTCTGATCACATCTGTGAATGGAGTGGGCTTCTGAACTACAAAGGAGCCATAATAAGTATTCCCGGCTCTGGAATTTAACCAACCATCTAGAGTTCCTACTCTGTGGGTATGTCTACGTAGCCCATGGCAGTGAGCCTCCCAGTCCGGGTTGCTGGACTCGGACTAGTACTCTAAAACTAGCTGTGTAGGCAGGGCTTTGAAGTTTTGGCTTGGGCTAAAGGTTGGTCTCTGAAGTCAACCCATATCCCTAGGCTTCAGAGCCTGAGCTCCAGCCCAACCCACAATACTAACAGATATGTTTAGGGGTAGTGCAAGCCTGAGTCTGTTCACCTGAGCTGGGAGGCTTGCTGCCAGGAGCTGTGTATACATACTGTGTGAGAAGTTCACATGCATCACCAGCCAGAAATGGGTGCTCTCCAGGGCCATCCCAAAACAGATCCTCTGAATATGGGCCTAGGATGTGCTGCAGCTGCTGTGGCAGCATAGCCTGATCTGGGACTGGCATCAACAACAGGGTTACTTTGAGGGGTTGATTTAGCAACTGCAGGCACTCTTCTGGTTCTGCCTCTGTGGTTATAAACATCCCTGCTCAGGCCTCTTGGTGTGGTCCGCAGCACCTGATCAAATTCCTTGTAGAAGGGGCAGGTAGATAGGGAGTTCCCTGGGGTGTGGTTCCTGTCCCTGGGTTTGTGGTAGGCATTCTTGAAGGACTTAAACCACTCCCAGCATTGAGCTCTGGGCTGGTGGAGCACAGGTGCTGCCAGCCTCTCCAAGATGCTTATGTACACATATTCATTTCTTGTGTTCTTGCTGAAACTATGGCTCTTCTCCTCACACCACAGATTCATCATAATCTTTCTATGTTCCTCTGTCCAGCTAGCAGTATGCTGAGTGTTAGTCTGCTTCTTAGTTGTGGGAATAGCTAATGTACGATAGGGTTAGCTGAGGAGCTCACGTGAAGGATGGATTAAATGCCTGGCAGTTGTATTTTAACCAGGAGGTTGCTTCCAGTTCCTGGAAGTCAGGTGGGAAAGTTTGAGGATTAAAGGTTCAGAACACACAGGCCTATGGGATTGTGGGATAGCATTGATGATCTTTCCAAACACAAGCCTGGTGACCTGGGCTTTGCCTACATCCACACTGCAAATCTAGCAGGCTTAGACCTGTGCCACAGTAGGATATGGATCAGACTCATGCCCCTGGGCTAGTCAGCAGGCCTGCATCTTGAGAGGCTTCTGGCACCTCTCAGAAGGCTGTGTGTGAATGGTACAGGGGGGGTTGGGTGTAAAACTGACTCAGAACCTGGGTTGACTATGCAATGTAGACATACCTTTACAAAAAGCAGAAGCTTCTGGGACAGAGAAGACATGCAGACTGTTTGATACTTATCTGGTTAATCTCTGCATTGACTTTCATTGTATGATTCATGATGAATGCTATATGAAAAAAGGTGAGACATTCTCCTCCAGTAGAGACAGCTTTCATTGCTGGGATATAGCTATTGATGAGGTAATGGACTATAAGGGTCTGTTATGACCGTTGTGACTATGCACAAGCCTATTTAGGAATTCTCTTTCCGGTTATAGCATAATATTCTTAATGAAACCTAGTTTTTATTGTATTTGAGAAGACAAAAACATAAATCTGTCTGGCTGAATGAATTGTTGAATTGCTACGATTGTACAGTAAACATGAATTAGTGTCAACATTTTCCTTAAGTCCTGATTTTTAAAATTTATGATGATCTAATTTAAAAAGGCACTGATACTTCAATTACTGCAAGATAATTAAATTCTTTCATTACAAGTTGACTTTTATGTAGAGGTACTGGGGGTTGAACTGGTAAAATCTTATTCTCAGAAAAATTGAGGTTTTTTTCTGTTAAAGTAGACCCACGTTTCAAATAAAAGTTGGAGTTTTTTGAGTAGTGGGTGAGTGTTTTCCTTGGATTGCAGAGTATCAGTGCAATTTTTAGATTGGGATTCTTTTTGTAACTGGTTTGTACATCCTACTACGTATGAGCATTGCTGAGACTGTGTACAGTTTTTTAATATTTTTTTTTAAGGAATCAAAATTTAAAACGTTCACCACCATTGCAGTTCTGAGAAATGTCAGAGTCAATGCAAAAAATGCAATGATGTATAAAGGATAGTTTATACGTTGATGTATGTGAAGTTTTACCAGATAAATCTGCTAATCATCTTATTCACAGCTCATGCAAAATGTAGGAATGTGAATTTAGCATCACAAATTTTTTTCTTATGGTTTGATTTTAAAGTGATCTGAAGTTCTAATTAAGAAAGGTACCGATGCCTCAATTATTATTACAGATAATTTATTTTATTACAAGCTGATTTGTATATAGAGATACTGTTTGTCATTTCTAATACTTTTTTCATACCACAGAATGAAGAAAATATCTCAGGGATGACAAGCTTTCGGGAAGTGCTAGAAAAAATGCTGGTTATAGTTGTGTTACCAGTCAGAAACAGTCTTAGACGAGAAAATGAGCTCTTCTCTTCACACCTGGTTTCCAATACCTGTGGACTTCTTGCTAGTATTGTGAGTGAACTTACAGCTTCTGCACTGGGATCTGAGGTAATAATGATTCTGTAAAATTATCTTTGATATAAGTGTTTTACAGTATTTGTACATTGAGTGTAATATTTACTGTGATCGCACTTAATGTTTCTACCTGTGTGAAAATTTTTACTGATTTTACTGCTGTTCCTCAGATGTCTCTCTCAAACAACTAAAATATTTCTTTTTAAATTGTGTAATCACTCTCTATTATTGAAGTGCTGTTCACGATTAGCCATTTTGTTATGGCTGAAGAATACAGTGTACCTTTCCCAAAATTACAGCAATTACTCTGTGTACAGAATGAATTTTTTGAGAATTTACAAATAATACTATTCAGGTAGAGTTAAAATTAAATATCATCTCATTTAAGACGGTTTGGCCACTGTTTCTTCCTGCTCCTGAACACAAGCCAGATAGCTGTTATTGGCTATTAAGGCTTGCATCCTCCTTCCCTTCAACGGCCTCCACCAATTGGTCTTTTAATTTAGTCACCTCTGCCACAAGGGCATTATTTTCTCAAACTAAGTTTCTAACTACCTATATCAAGCCTTGCAGAAGGACTCTTCTAACCTTCTTTTGCTTCCTATCCTGCACAGTATTCGTAAGGAACTGTTCAATTTCACCACAAACTGATAAGGAGTGTTGAGGAAACCCAAAAGTGCCTCAGGTCCCCTTGGACCTCACAGTGGAGCAACCTGGCCAGCAGATAACTCCAACTCATGGCCAGGAGTTTACAGATTATATCCACTAATAGTAGAACCTTATTAATCAAGCAAGGTTCAGATAACATTTACATGAACTATCAGACAGATAACCATTGATATGATGGGTTAACAAGTACCTTTTGAATACTTCATGACTACATATGGCATTTCAATCATTATCCAGTGTAGCCTTTCATGAGTGCAACATTGTTACAGCTCCTCATCTGAGGAGTCCCTTTTGCACATGCTCCAGCCCACAAAGTTCATCCAGTGGGCAGCTTGACTGACATCTTTAAACTCTCACCAACCTACTCTCCTCCCAGCCATGTCTCAAATGGCAGTATAGCCTACACTAAGGGCTGGTCCACACTGACCCTCCTACTTCAAACTAAGATACCCAATTTCAGCTACGTTATTCACGTAGCTGAAGTCGAACTATCTTAGTTCGAATTTACCGTGGGTCCCCACACGGCAGGCAGGCTCCCCCGTCGACTCTGCGTACTCCTCTCGTGGAGCAGGAGTACCGGCGTCGACGGCGAGCACTTCCGGGATCGATTTATCGCGTCTAGACCAGATGCGATAAATCGATCCCAGAAGATTGATTGTTTACCGCCAGGTCCGGAGGTAAGTATAGACGTACTCTAAGGGTGTAAGGGAAGTTGTGGATTAACCTCCCCTCCAATTCCTTCTTTCCACTGTATGGTCTGAGTCAGAAGAATCTTCTGTGTCCAAAGCTGCTTCAGTCTTCTTATCTGTTGACATATATTGTAAATAATTCTGTAAATAATAGTGTTTTTATAGTTTTTAGTGCCTTTCTAGTAGACTTTTTAAGTTGTATAGAGCATTTTTTTTCCCTGCCTTGAGGACTCTCCCTATTTTCTCCCTTTGGAAGAAGGACTGTGCACAGAGTTCCAAGGCTTAAGAACTGTCTCCCCTGCCCCTGCTCCTTCTTGGTCAGCAGTGACTACTAACGCTGCCTTTACTGCCTTAGAGAGGCTCATGTTTCTGCCACGTGCAGCATCTGCCACTCTTTCCGACCCCAAACTTGAGAAGGACGAGAGCTTCAACAGAGGAAGCACCTCATGGAAAAAGCCATGAGACCCCAATCAGATCTAGACCAGGAGTACTCCCCTCCCCCCACCTGTACACAGGCCTCCGTCTGCAAGCAGCGCCCCTCCAAGCATGAGCTCTCAGGCTTTTCATGAGAGTGAGGGGCACTCTCACAAATGCAGGATCAGATCTCATGCTTGGGCCCTAAAGACTTGGATCTGCCTACATTTTTTGATCACATATCAATCTCCTAGAACTACGGGCAGTATGAAAGGCCTAAAGTGCTTTCCTCCCACTTCCATGGTCCTGCCCTGTCTGAATAATGTTAGACAATATGATGACTGTCTTCTCTATAAACAAACAAGGAGTAAAATCTCTTTCTGTATAGAGGCCATCCACTTATGGAACTGGTGTATCTGGAATTACTCCATTCTTTTAGTGATGTACCTCCTTCATGCACAAAACTCTCTGGCAGACAGTTTCAGCAGACACATCTCCATAGACCACGAGTTGGTGATTCACAATTCATTTTCATTGCACCTGTCGGGGCAGGTATCGACAGTCTTACTGAATAGTTAGAACTGGGTTGAGGGCATCAGGGACTGGATCTGGGGACCAAGGGTCAGAGCCAGGAGCAGGGAAGGGAACGCAGGGCTGGAGCAGGATAGGATCAGGGCTAGAGAAAGGCAATAGCAGGCAGAGGCAAGAGTGGTCACAGCTGTGGGCAAAAAGCATTGAGTAGTTGGTGACCAGATGCTGCTGAGCTTAACAGGAGGCCTGCTGGCTCTCTTCAGCCAAATGGACCTGTCAATCAGGCAATCCTAATCACAACTCAGTTGAGCTCATTAATCAGCCTGGAGGCTGGCCTGGCTAGTCTTTGCGCTCAGCTGAAGTTGTTCAATCATGATAGCACTCAAGTGGCCCAGGCAATTCTGGTTTCTGTACCTCCTGCAAATCTTCAATCTTCCCATCAGCATCTAGCCCTTCCCAGATCTGCTGAATCAGGAGAATGGTGGGATCAGATATGACAACCCAGACTATCTCCACATCACAGCCTGGTATTTGGATAGGCATCAGACCTACAGTGTTCATTTTCGGAGTCCAGTTGGACTGTTTTCAACTACAGCAGAAAAGACTCCACCAGAAAATGTTACCTAGGCCTGGTCTATACTACCCGCCTGAATCGGCGGGTAGAAATCGACCTCTCGGGGATCGATTTATCGCGTCCCGTTGGGACGCGACAATCGATCCCCGAATCGGCGCTCTAACTCCACCAGCGGAGGTGGTAGTAAGCGCCGCCGACAAAAAGCGGCAGAAGTCGATTTTGCCGCCGTCCTCACAACGGGGTAAGTCGGCTGTAATACGTCGAATTCAGCTACGCTATTCACGTAGCTGAATTTGCGTATCTTAAATCGACTCCCCGCTGTAGTGTAGATGTACCCCTAGATTAATTAAGGCATTTCTCTAGCTGGGCACAACAAAATCTCTTCTCTCCAAAGACTGTGCTGGGATCCTGGTATTGACTGCCTCCTCACTCTCAAGACAATCAGGCCTTTCTACTGGCTTGCAGCAGGTCCACTTAACAGCAATCAATGCCTTCCACCTCTGGAGGAGAACTATTGTGTTTTTATTCACCTGCGTACAACCAGATTCCTAAAAGGCCTCATGAGGACCTTCCAAGCACTAATGAAGCCCACACACCAATGGGACCTCAATCTTGTATTCTCAATACTTACCATACTGTCATTTGGACTGTTAGCTGCATGCTCAGTGTTCCACCTGTCTATGAAGATCTCCATTCGCGTTGCCATCATGTCAGGCAGGCGGGTGAGTGAACTGGGAACTCTTATGGCTGATCTGCAATACACCATGTTTCATAAGGAAAAGGTTTCCTTTTGCCTCCACCTGACTTCATCCCTAAGGTAATCACCAAGTTTCACATGAATTCGCCTACCAGTATTCTTTCCAAAACCTCGTGCTTCCAGTGAGGGGGAAAATTTTCATTCCCTTGACCTCCGAGGAGCTTTTAACGTTTTATTTGCAAAGAATGAAATCAATTAGGAAGTTGTCTAGACTATTTGTCACCATAGCGAGTGATCGGGGCAAGCATTGTGTGCTCAAAGACTCTCTAAGTGGATCTCTGGCTGTATCATCCTTTGCTATCAGTTAGCACATCTTCCTTCTCCAGTCACAGTGAGGTCCTATTCCACTATAGCACAGACAACTTCATTAGCATCTCTTCAGGAAGTACTTATATTGGACATTTGTAGGGCAGCCTTTGTGTTCCATCCACAACTTCATGAAGTATTAAGCTTTAGTCCCAGCCTCTTCTGCAGACCCAGTCATTGGGACAGTAGTATTATACATCTATACTGCTGCATCCTTGTATCCCCTCCTAGTTGACTACTGCTTAGCAGTCACCCACATGTGCAATACTCATAGGGACCAGCACTCAAGAAGAAATGGAGGTTACTTACTTGTAACTGGGGGGTCTTTGAGATGTGTAGTCCATATCTATATTCCACTACTCATCCTCCTTCCCCTCTGCTTGGGATTATGTCTGGGTTCATGATAGAGAAGGAACTGGGGAGGTTGTTGATCTGCACCTTCCCTTGTAACCTCAGTACTGAGCATGAGGAACGCCAGGGGCAAGGATGCAGACCAACAGACACTACTTGCAAATTCTCCCTTCTCGTGCACATAGAGAGCATGAATACAGTGTGTGGAGTACAGATAGGGATCACACACTCAAAGAAACTCCAATTACAGGTAAGTAATTTTCCATTTAGTAGTACAACAGTACTTCCAGTATTTTGCCGTATCCATTCTTAAAACAAAAGCTGCAAAAATCAGCTGAACTTTTTGACCCCTTAAGAATGAATAAAGTGATTCATTTGATCTGCTAAGAGTGACAGAAGTGATACATGACATTAACATATTGTATATATTTCCTTCAAAAGAAATTTCAAGCAAAATTTGCCATTTTAAAGTTTCTAAAATATTTCCTGCTTAGTTTTGTTAAAAATATTTAGTCAGATATTTTAGACAAATTGAGAAAAAGATGCAGTTACTATAAATCTTTTTATTTTTAACTAAATTTGCAATAAAGTCCTCTTTTGTGAGTCTCTGTTCTAACACCTGCTTCCTACATTTACTAAGTTAAAATATTTATATAATTGAGATAATTTTGCTTTCTTCCATTAAAACAAAGTATATTCTAGTTGTTGCTTATATTTATTTCTTTACAGGTTGATGGACTTAACTCCCTTCATTCTGTCAAATCCAGCACAAACCGATTCACTAAAACAAGTCAGGGAAGAAGTTGGAATACTGGTAATGGGTCCCCTGATGCAATCTGTTTCTCTGTGGACAAACCTGGTGTAGTTGTTGTAGGGTTTTCTGTTTATGGAGGAGGAGGAATTCATGAATATGAGCTGGAGGTGTTAGTTGATGATGTAAGTATTGCACTTGAAAAAAAAAATCCAAACAAAAATAATATATGGTAAAGTAGGACATGTATATTTTTACTCTCCAAGATATCAGTGCACCAATACAACATGTTACAACTTAATATTAGTATGAATATGAGTAGCATTATTCCAAATAAAATCTTAAAATTCTTTGGATTTAATAAATACAATTATAACACTGAAGTATGGAAAGAGAGAAGCTGTGGTAAGGGGAGGCCATATCCTTTCAGCTGAGTTTTATCAGTATATAGATATGTTGTTTCCAACCCTGAGGGGTGGGAATGGCAGCCTATTCGGGAAGGGGAAGTATGGCGGAGGGAAATCTGAAACAGAATCGTAGTGAGAGTAAATTTGTTTCCCTTCCTCCTTGCAAATGTACTCCTTTAACTATGAGTAAACAGCAGTTGGATTCTGAAAGCCGTCCTCCATCTTCCCCTGTTTTCTCAATTAACCCTAATAGAGCCATACTTGGAAGACACTCACATGTGCACAATTGTGGGTCAGATATTCCCTGAGAGTGAGAGGATGTTTTTTTTTATTACAATGATGCACTGGGACTCAGGAGTTTTGCATTAATTCCCATCTGTGACATAGACTTCCTTTGTGACCTTTGGAAGTCACTTACAGCTTTATCCAAACCCACTGAAATAAATGGAAGTCCTACTATATATTTCAATAGGCTTTGGATCAGGCCCTTAATCTCTCTGTGACTCAGATCACCATCTGTATAATGAGGGGTAATATTTCCTTTCATCCTTTGGTTTAGATTCTTAGATGTTCAGGACAGGGCTTGTCTCTTACCATGTGTTTGTACTAGCTCCTTGCAGAATGGGTCCCTGATATGTTATGGCCTCGAGGCCTTATTGTACTACAAAAAATTAATCAGTAAATCACCCCAAATTTTTGTTCTTTGCTTTTGTGGCACTCATCTCAGATGCAAAAGCACATGTATTCTGGCCTCTGAATCTGTCCATAGATAATCAGTTCCTACTCCATATGGCATGTAGCCTTCTGGTGATGAGAAAAGGGAGAAAAACACCTAGGAGAGTTTGGGGTTCTGTAGGACAGGAGAAACCAGAGGGAACCCCCAGAAGAAGGGAAACAAAATAATGGGGGATGGGGATAGAAGAGGAAATCTTTTTGAAAGCAACATGTACAGAAAAGAAAAAATGGAGGAGGAGATAAATAGCATAGACAGAAAATTGACCAAAAAAAGGCAAACAATATACGAGAGTTTGGTCTGGGGTGCAACATGCTACGGAGGGCTCACCTACCAATCTATCATAGAAAATGCTCATATCAAAAAGAAAAGCCATAGACTACAGCCAGAGGTAATTCAGAATGCTGCTATGCAGAAATCTGTTTGCAACTGGAATTAAGTCCTTTGCTCCCAAGACAACATATTGTGCAGAAGTATCGTGGCAATACCTTCATTCTAGTGAAGACACAAGGTGTGATTTGGTGCACCTGTAGTCCTAGTTGTTCACTTTTGGGCACAGAGCTTGGGTTCTGAATGGTAGGAGCATGCAGTTATGGGAAAATAAATTCTCTGTTTTAAAAGTCACTTTTTATGAGGAGAGCCATAGGTTACATCTTTACAAACTGCAGCGGTACAACTGTGGAGCTGCAGCAGCCCTGTGGTGTATACACTTGCTACAGTGACAGAAGGGGTTTTTCTGTTGCAGAGGGTGTGACATTTTTCATAGCCCTAAGTGACGTAGCTAGGTTGACCTAAGTTTTTGGCGTAAATGAGCTCTTATTTATTTGCTGAAGGGTTTTTAGCTCTTTAAAAACAGTGGTATTTGTGGTACACAGAGTTCTGACATAGTAACTTTGAAAGTATAATTATTAGAATAAGTGCATAATCTGAATAGATTGTTACATTTTATACAAATTAAAAATTGATTTTATATTTCCTCAAACTAGAGTGATCATGCTGGAGATTCAACTCATTCCCATAGATGGACATCCTTAGAGTTAGTAAAAGGAACATACACCACAGATGATTCCCCCAGCGACATATCTGAAATTAGACTTGACAAAGTTGTGCCTCTGAAGGTAAATAAAAGGAAAAGCTGTGTAATTCCCCATTTATTGTCAGTAAATGCTGGATTTTTATTCTACAAAATTAAATATTAGAGTTGAATTGGTGTTGAAAAATAGCTGAGGTTCTGTTATATATATGTGAAAAGTACATGCTTCATTTAAATTTATATTGTTTTGTTGAGAAATTAAAAAAAACATCTAGAGAAAACTGTCATTTCATTAGCTACCCAATAAGTGTCAAGTTCAAATTCTAAAATGAATGAAATCTTATTTTTGAGTGTCAGTGTTCAATAGAATGTAACTTGTGCACTAATTAAAATAGTTTTAGATATATACTGGCAGCTAATTTTCTGGAGTTTCTAGTCAATGGGGTATGTTATCTTTTAGTTATTTTTAAAGAAACCAGAAATAATACAGTTTACATCACTGTGAACAAAAACTTTGAGGGCAGACAAGTTCTGACTTTTACTAGATGCCACACTTTTTTCCACTTAATTTTATTTTTAGAGTATTCCCTTAAGTTGAAAGTTAGTGTGTATAAAATACTTTTTGACCGTGTACTGCTTTTATATAATTGAATAAAATTATATTAAGTAGAAAATGTGCTTTCAACATGAATACTACAAACTATTATGAAACAAATTTTGTGTACCAGTCTAATATTGTATGCTGTTTCTGGCTTTTGTTTTGAAGGAAAATGTGAAATACGCAGTCCGTCTGAGGAACTATGGAAGCCGCACTGCCAATGGAGATGGGGGAATGACCACAGTCCAGTGTCCAGATGGTGTGACATTTACGTTCAGTACGTGTAGCCTGAGCAGTAATGGCACAAACCAGACACGAGGACAGATTCCACAGATTCTTTATTACAGGTCTGTGAGCTCTCATGCTTGATTAAAATATTTTTTTTCATAAAAACTTAACATAAATCCATTTATGAGAATTCACAGGAACTAACAAATCTAAGTTAATTTTGTAGAGATAGCAGCTTTGGTTAGAACAATATCTCGCTCTTCCAACTCAATTATGTTGTTTTTAGCTTTGTTTTATTGGAGGCAGTTTAGATTTGTCCATGAGGCTCTGGTGCAAGGCTATGCTTCTTCTGCCCTCATTTCAGATTCTGTGCTCCAGTCTGGCAAACATTGTGGTAACTTAGCTCTCCTGCTTTGTCCATTGTTATCCTGGCTTTTAAAGCCAGATTTTGGAGCATCAGTAAGTGGCATTTGTTCTTCCCTCTATCTTTCATGCAGGGTACAACATTTTGAGGGGGATCATTCCTGGAATGGGATCACCCCCTGAGAACTAGTCCTCTATCCCGTACTCTTCCCCCCCCCCCCCCAAAGAATCAGATTGCATAGTGAAATGAGTCTGTTTATAGAACTTCTGCCTCATTTGCTTTAGAAGTTGAAAGGTGTGTTGAGAATGAGGCAGGGGACTACAGGAAGAGAAAGTGGTTAAGTCCATTGAATGCCACCCAAGAGAAGGTTCTGCCACAGACTTCTGTGCAATACTGGGAGAGTTACTAAAATTAAATTTTTTGCAGGTGGCCACTAACTCCGTTTCTCATTTTCTGGATGGCCAACTTCAGACACCTCGGGCCTGATTTTGACAACATCTCAATGTAGGAGTTGTTGTCATTCCCTCTGTGATAAAGAAATACTTTAAGTTCTCTGCATCAGAATCAGGAATCCTGTGAGATAGTTGACAGGTCTGCACTTTCAGGGAGTAAAGGGAGAAGCTGACAGTGTATTAAAGTTAAATAATTTTTTTCTGTTATTGTTCACCACAGAGTATGCTGGGGAGATACCTAGTCTAGACATGTTTTCTTATCAATTAATAAAAATGAGACACTGTCAAAAATCAAAATGGTAGAAGAGGTGGTACTGGAACAAACTGATAAATAAAATAGCAACAAGTCTCCAGGAACAGATGTTTATCCAAGATTTTGAAGGATCTGAGAATGAAGAAACTAAGCTGCTAACAAAATGATATCGTTCTATTAAAAATCAGCTACTACACTGAGAGATTGGAGGGTAGTAAATGTATCTAATTTTTAAATGGCAGTAAGTGATGTTACATAAGAATTTCCATCCTGGCTCAGCCCAGTGGTCCGTCTAGCCCAGTATCCCGTCTTCTGACGATGGCCATTCCAGGTGCTTCAGAGGGGATGAACAGAACAGGCAATTTTCAAGTGATCCATCCCCAGTCGTCCGCTTCCAGCTTCTGGAATCAGAGGCTAGGGACATCCAGAGCATTATATTTTCCAATGTGCATTATTTCGCATTTATCAATGTTGAATTTTATCTTCCATTTTGTTGCTCAGTCTCTGTTTTGTGAGATCCCTTAGGAACTCTTTGCAGTCTTCTGTGGACTTAACTATTTTGAGTAGTTTTATATCATCTGCAATTTTTCCCACCTCATTGTTTACCCCTTTTTCCAGAATATTTATGAATATGTTGAACAGCACTGGTCTCAGTACAGATCCATGTGGGACACCGCTATTTACCTCTCTCCATTCTGAAAACTGACCATTTATTCTTATCTTTTAACCAGTTACTGAACCATGAGGGGACCTTACCTCTTATCCCATGACTGCTTACTTTGCTTAAGAGTCTTTGGTGAAGGACCTTGTTAAAGGCTTTCTCAAAGTCCAAGTACATTATATCCACTGGTTCACCCTTGTCCACATACGTGTTGACCTCCTCAAAAAATTCAAATTGGCAATTCTAATAGATTGGCTTGATTTCCCTTTATACAAGCCGTGATGACTCATATTTGTAATGTAAAAAGCATTTCAGAACTAAATAAATTGGTCGAAACAATACAATTATTTAATACCTAACTGAATACGATATGATATAATGACAAAACAACACAGCTTCTGCAAACAAACGGAATAATTTAATCTATTCCTTAGACACTGACGAGTTTTAAATTAACTGTACCACTTAAGATAAAGGATCCAGACACTGGATAACTTAATGAAAACGTGTTTTCTCTTTGATGTTCTGTGCCAGATCAGACGCTTGCGTTTGGTTCCTCCTTTCAAGCAGATGGAGACAGTGCACAAAACTTTGTTGGTGATGTCATCTTTTGCATATAGAAGTCTTTCTGGCTCATAAGCTCAGTTGTTCCTGTCTATAGCAAGTGATGAGTTTGGTACTTCACTGACTATAACAAAGGATTGAGGAGAAAATAAGGTTCGGGGACCTCAAAAATCATGATGGGACTGTGTGGCTATCCCAGGCTATACTCAGGGAGTTATTGAAGACATTTGTTTTGCCTTTCTCACCTTGTGCTCTGTTTGTTGAAGATTTCTGGCTCTTGGATAATCAGGCCTAGGAAAGAATAGGCAGAATAGAGGACAAGATGTTGTCTACCAGAGACCCCTTAACAGCTAGGAAGTCCAAGCAGGGCACAGGACAGGGGAGCATCCCCCTCACAAAATTCACAGGTAGTGCTCTACTGAGCTAGTCAGTGAACACAGTGGGAGTGTGGGAACCATGCCATTCTGGCATATCTCACCCTGGGTCCAGGGACTAGGGATAGGTGAATTCCCCTTCCAAGAAATAGACTACCTTTCTCTGCCTTTCTTCAAAGGACAGAAAAGCTCTAGGCATTGTTCTGGCTGATGGCACCTATGCTCCTGATACTTCCAGCTGAGTTATAGCAGTCGCCCTTGTCTCTCAGGGGTAGACTGCGCACACTCCTCTGTCCCGGCAGCATTTTTCCCTTGGTCAACCCACCCCTCACAAGAAAGGTTTCAGCCTGCCTAAAATGGAGACAGCCCAGCAGTTGCACCTTGCTAACAGTGGCAAGGTGTTCAACTCAGACTCTGACTTCAGATTTAAGCTCTAACTTCAAAGGCTACAAGTTGAAGTGAGACTAACCTAAGAAAAAGCGGTAGCTTGTCAGGGAAGGGAGCCTATCTTTGAAATGTGGTAGCTCAGGATAAATGGTTAGGTACCAGTTAGGTACAGACACGCAACATGATCATTGTTTAATACATAAAATTGTCAAGATGTCCAAGAAGCAAAGACACAGCTAATGAGGTGTTGAACTTGCTTCTGACATGGGCAGAAAAATAATAGAAAGATCAATCAGTTGGCACTGTATGTAGAAAACTGAAAAATAGCAAAGATGGCTGTAACGTCTCAGTATGCAGACATGGTAAATCTGGTAGCAGAGCCTCAATTCTGGGATGCATTGACAGCACATATCCTAATACATGGCCCATTGTCAGTGACCACAGAACAATATATGGTAAATTCAGTTTTGATGATCTCTCTGTAACAATGTACCACAGTGCATCATGTGTTGGTTTGGCAAGTATTCTCTACTTGGTGTGACAATTGAAGGATTTACTCCAATGCTAGAGTCCCCAGTGTTCTGGTTATTTTGGGGGGTAGTCTGGATTTAGGAATAAGTTCCAGTTCACTGAAAATCCACTTAGCAGTAATTGTAACCTTACAGGGTTCTTTAGATAAAATGCCATTAGGGGCATATTCTGGTCATATGTTTCCATAAGACTGTGAAGAATCTGAGGCTGCTTTTCAGGTCACCATAACTCAGTGGTTCTCAAACTTTTGTATTGGTGAACCCTTTCACACAGCAAGCCTCTGAGTGCGACGACCCCCACCCTTATAAATTAAAAACATTTTTATATATTTAACACCATTATAAATGCTGGAGGCAAAGCGTAGTTTGCACTGGAGGCTGACAGTTCGCAACCCCCCATGTAATAGCCTCGCAGCCCCCTCAGGGGTCCTGACCCCCAGTTTGAGAACCCCTGCCATAACTAGACTTGGTCCTGAACACTCTTGCCAAACTACCATTTGAGCCATTACGAAGAATTTTCTGTGGCCTCTCTCGCTTAAATTCCTGTCGTTGGTTGACAAAAATTCAGCCTCGTTCATTGTGCTTCATCAGGAGGAGGAAGTTTTTAGGACAGTGCCAGAAATTTGGCTGAAGTATCTCTCTTTATTTTAACCCCAATTATAAGTATTCCTCCTTTGTGTCCTAATCCAAGGAACAGTAAGGAACTGTTAGTTTGTGATTGATCAGAACATTAAGAATGTCCCAGAGAACTCAGAAGTTCAGGGAGTCAAGGAGGCTTTCCTTCATGAAAGAAGAATTTAAGAAGGGAAAAAGCAACAGCCAAATCTACCCTGTCTTATTGGATAAAATAACTCCCCAGTGAGGGTTACATCAGTAGCCGGAAGGAAGTCCCAGAATCACTCAAGAACTCCTTGTCAGAATTATTGGCATAAACATCTTTGCTGGTGTAAAGAAGTCACTTGGGCATCACTCCATGCCTTTTTCAAACACTATTAAGTGGATGCCCAGGCTTCTTCCAATGCAGTATTCAGAAGGAGCATCATGTGGGGCATTGTGGGATGCTTGTTCCACTTAATGGTCTAGACTGTTACTTTGGAAAGTCTCAAGTGTTTTGGGCTAGCATAGAGAATCTAGGATAGAATGGGACATTTTCCTTACCTGATGACTTCTCTTCAGTTTGACAGTCGAGACCCTCCCCCTGTTCAGAGTCTGGATATAATTTCAGTTTGGGTTTAAAATAAAATGTGTGTTTAAAAAAATCATATGACTGCTTTCCAAGTGTCTACTGAGCTGTCTAGCACCTTATGTGCATGACTGGAAAGGTTTTGTGTACTGCTCCATTAATTCGTAGGGAGGCACTATGTCCTAGCATAATCTTTTTCAAAGAAAAAAATGATCTTGTAGGGAAATTTGCCCATCCAGGGCTGTTCATCATAAAATTATTCCTTCAATTAGGAGGGAAAAACATTTCTTGAGGAAGTTCTATCACTAAAATTTCCATTATAGAAGTTTTATACATTCCTGTGGTGAATCTGATAGAATTTTTTGTTGGAGTAGATGGACAATTGACCTAGTCCAGTATAGCAATTAGGATGTTTCTGTGATATGAAGATTTGAAGAAAGCATCTAAATAGAGTAATATATTTCAACTTGATATACGTTTTCTCTCCAAATCAAAATTGATTTGGAAAGATTTTTATGTAGCTGTCACTCCCAGTATTTCTTCCATGGTCTCTCACTACATGCGGTATTATTTATTTTGTTCATTTTTTTTGCTCTTTCTTTATAAATTAATTGATTTTCTTTGTGCAATTTAAAATAAGCCTCTGTCAAGATTTGCTTTAAAAGTCAAATGTACGTAATATCTTTTAAAGGTAAAATTTGTATATTATGAACTCACTTTAACTTAATCTGCTATCCAGGAGTGAATATGATGGAGATCTACAGTCACAGCTTTTAAGTAAAGCTAATGAAGAAGATAAAAACTGTAGCAGAGCTATTTCTGTTGTGAGTGCTGTGGTACGAGCTGCCAAAGACCTGTTACACAGGGCTCTTGCTGTAGATGGTAAGACTTTTTTTCTAATTGAAACTTAGTTTTATTCTTTGGCAACACGAATTAATGGTAGTGAGATCAGTGTCTCTACAGTATAGATAGTATTAACATATAATTCTTCCCCCTCCTGCCCCTCAGGAATATTCATCTACTGTTAAGGGTGCCAGAGCCTTCCCAAAAGTGGGGGACCTCCCCCCCAAGACCCTTTCCCTGGCCAAGCCAGAACAGGGTTGGGGAGCCCAACCACCTCCCGCCCAGGGAGTGGGGGGCCGAAAGCAGCCCCCTGCCCTCCCCCTGGAGCTCCTGCCCAGGACTGGTGGAGGGACCCGCTTCCTGCAGCTGCCAGCGCTGCTCTCCCCGACCCGACTTCGCCTGTGGGGAGCCGCAGAGCCGAAGCCCGGCCATGATAAGAGCCAGGCAGGCAACTGTGGCGGACCCTCAACTAGGGCTGCGCAGCCTCTGGCTCGTGTCCATGTTCCCTGGGTCCCCCACCTAGGGCAGGTTGAGGTTCTGTCGCGGTTCCCGACAGCTGCCCAGGCTTCCTGGTCGGGCTCCACACTGGCCTGGCAGGAGGTTGGGACTTCACAGGGAAGAGGGCACGGTCTGCCCCAGTGAAAAATGGACGGACCACAATCCTCATTTTCAAAAAGTGAGAGGGCCCTGGGCCCCTTCCACCCTCCCCCCGATCCAGTGCCACTGTCTACTGTATAAATTACAGCATGTTTTTCATTACTGTGTTTATCAGCAAAACTGTTGGAGATAATGTGAGCATTTTTGCAATAAATCCCCATTTTTAGGAGGTTATCATTTGGTCTTAAATAATTAAAGTAGTGTTTGGGCTACTACTTCAGAATAAGGATTAATTGACTCTAAAATATTAGACCATATTTTAGAAATTTGTTGCAGATTTTATTTTTGAACTTAAACAGTTTTTATACCTTTAGTAATCATTTGACAGAATAATTTATTTCTGCTCTAACAAATGAAGGTTTTTATACAGTGAATGTTTTAAATGAGGATTTTAGCTTAAAATGAATTTTGCAGGCTCTTAAGTTGACTCTTAAACTTTATGATGAAAATAATTTATACTGAAAATGCATCACTGTAAACATAAGTTTTTACTTTATAAGCCATTACTGTACAGTAGGCAAAACAGAAAAAAATAATTTTGTCAGAGCTATAGTACGTTCATTATAAAGAATATCTAATTATTATAATAATCTTTGTTTAGCTGAAGACATTCCAGAATTGCTCAGCTCTTCCAGTCTGTTTTCAATGCTGCTTCCCCTTATAATAGCCTACATAGGACCAGTAGCTGCAGCTATTCCCAAGGTATGTTCTTTAGTAACCTGTACAGATGTATTTTTAAAATGCTGTGTAAGAGATGGTTGTAGTCTGAAAGGCACTCTTTTGTTTGTGTATTCTTGTGAATTCCTGATTAACCTTAGAACACTTGACACATTAAAAGCTGCCTCAAAAGTGTTAGGATTTTTCAGCCATGGTCACAAGAATTTCCTATAGGCGCTTTCTCTACCCTTACCTTTTTCTACTGTTGTCTCAGAATATTACTTATGATCTAAAAGACCAATTTATAGCAATGTTTTCTTAGCCGCTTTTTCATAGATTTATAGAAATGTAGTGCTGGAAGGGACCTCGAGAAGTCTGTAAATCCAGCCCCCTGTGCTGAGACAGGACCAACTAAATAAACCTAGACCATCCCTGACAAGTGTTTGTTCATCGTGTTCTTAAAAACCTCCATTGATGGGGATTCCACAGCCTCCCTTGGCGGCTTATTCCAGAGCTTAACTACCTTTATAGTTAGAAAGGTTTTCCTCATATCTAACCTAAATCTCCCTTGCTGCAGATTAAGCCCATTACTTCTTGTCCTACTTTCAGGTTCCCCCTCAGTCTCAAAACTAAACATGTCCATTTTTTTTTAACCTCACTTTGTACCCCAGCCCCAGTTCATCCACTAACTCAGCATCTAGATTCTTCTTCTTCCCTCCTCCTTCTCTAACAGCTTTTTCCAACTGCCTCCCCTTCTGAAGTCATCCAAGCCCCTTCCCAGCTTGAGCTACTCTCCAGTGAGCTGTTCCCTTCCCAGGTCAGCATTCCATGCTGCTGCATCACAGCTGCAGGCCCTTATAGCATGTCAATAACTCAAACCTGCAGCAGGTGCTAGTGCTCTGGCCATAGTTACTACACAGTGAACCACTGATAACTACTCTCTCACTACAATCGTTCACCCAGTTCTGCATGCACCTTATAGTAATTTCATCTAG
The DNA here is from genome assembly GCF_013100865.1 of Trachemys scripta elegans. NCBI lineage: Eukaryota > Metazoa > Chordata > Testudines > Emydidae > Trachemys > Trachemys scripta. The sequence goes on from NC_048298.1 coordinate 267,137,229, forward strand.
ACCGCATTTCATAAGAGCATAAGAATGGCCACAGTGGGTCAGACCAAAGGTCCATTCAGCCCAGTATCCTGTCTACCAACAGTGACCAATGCCAGGTGTTCCAGAGAGAGTGAACCTAACAGGTAATGATCAAGTGATCTCTCTTCTGCCATCCATCTCCACCTTCTGACAAACAGAGGCTAGGGACACCATTCCTTACCCATCCTGGCTAATAGCCATTAATGGACTTAGCCTCCATGAATTTATCTAGTTCTCTTTTAAACGCTGTTATAGTCCTAGCCTTCACAACCTCCTCAGGCCAGGAGTTCCACAGGTTGACTGTGCGCTGTGTGAAGAACAACTTCCTTTTATTTGTTTTAAACCTGCTGCCCATTAATTTCATTTGGTGGCCCCTATGGGAACAAGTAAATAACTTTTCCTTATTCACTTTCTCCACACCACTCATGATTTTATATACCTCTATCATATCCCCCCTTAGTCTCTTCTTTTCCAAGCTGAAAAGTCCTAGCCTCTTTAATCTCTCCTCATATGGGACCCGTTCCAAACCTCTAATCATTTTAGTTGCCCTTCTCTGTACCTTTTCTAATGCCAGTATATCTTTTTTGAGATGAGGAGACCATATCTATACACGGTATTCAAGATGTGGGCGTACCATGAATTTATATAAGGACAATAAGATATTCTCCGTCTTATTCTCTATCCCTTTTTTAATGATTCCTAACATCCTGTTTGCTTTTTTGACTGCCGCTGCACACTGCGTCTTCTTGGAGTCATCGTGGATAGTTCTCTGATCTCTTTCCTGATTAGTTGTAGTTAAATTAGCCCCCATCATATTGTATGTATAGTTGGAGTTATTTTTTCCAATGTGCATTACTTTACATTTATCCACATTAAATTTCATTTGCCATTTTGTTGCCCATTCACTTAGTATTGTGAGATCTTTTTGAAGTTCTTCACAGTATGCTTTGGTCTGAACGATCTTGAGCAGTTTAGTATCGTCTGCAAACTTTGCCACCTCACTGTTTACCCCTTTCTCCAGATCTTTTGCTTCTCCCAGTCTGCTAGACCTTAGTTTGCTTATGAGAATGTTGTGTGGGATTGTGTCAAAAGCCTTACTGAAATAAAGATATATCACGTCTATTGCTTCTCCCAGTCTACTAGGCTAGTAACCCTGTCAAAGAAAAAAATTATGATTGGTTTGGCATGATTTGTTCTTGACAAATTCCTGTTCGCTATTCCTTATAGCCCTATTATGCTGTAGGTCAGCAGTTCTCAAACTGTGCGTTGCATCCCCATTTTGATGGGGTCACCAGGGCTGGCTTAGACTTGCTGTGTCCCAGGACCAATGCCCAAGGGCTTCAGCCCTCGGCATTGGGACTCAGGTAACAGGCCCCCTGCCTGGGGCTGAAGCCCTTGGGCTTTAGCTTTGGCTCCCCCCCACAGGGGGTTCGGGCTGGCTCAGGCTTCAGTCCCCCGCTCCTGGGGTCATGTAGTAATTTTTATTGTCTGAAGGAGGTCACAGTGCAATGAAGTTTGAGAATCCCTGCTCTAGGTGCTTACAAATTGATTGTTTAATAATTAATAAATAATCTTTCCAGGTATTGAAGATTGGCTGACTGGTCTGTAATTCTCCAGATCCTCTTTGTTCCCCCTTTTTAAAAATAGGTACTATGTTTGCCTTTCTCCAGTCCTCTGGGACCTCAACTGTCCTCCATGAGTTCTCAAAGATAATTGCTAATGGTTCCAAGATTGCCTCAGCTAGTTCTTTAAGTACCCTATGATAAATTTCATCAGGCCCTGACTACTTGAATACTCTATTTAATTTCTGCTGTTATAACATCTTCAGTCCACATGGCTGTAACTTGTAGCCTCAAAACTAATTTTACTAAAAAATAACAAAAGATTCTTTAAGATGGACGCGTTCCATCTTCTGCAGTGCATTGGTCACTCCAAAGTAACAAAAATATGAGGCTTATTGATACAATTTGATATTATTTCACCATTCACAAATTAAGCAATAACCTCATGGGATTTCATTGTTTGCTTTAAAATTTTAACATTGCTGTGATTCTGGATCTTGAAATGGGATTTCTTTGTTTTAAAGAGAGACTTTCCTGCTTTTTTCATGTGAAAATAACTTTGCTTTTGGCTTGGTGAAATCTGTGCCCCTCTTTAGCAAATTCATATGTGAGGGTGATTCTCCATTCATTTGTGGGGGGTTCCCCCCCAGTTTGGTAACTTTTATGGCCTATGATGATGATTAATCATCTGCATATTGCTGTGAATGTACATGGCACTATACTTCAGAAGGTCAATGGCAAATGTATATGGCCCTTCTCTGAAGTGGGCTTAAAATCTAGAAACTTAGGTGTGAGAAGTAAATTTTACATTGTTTATAGAGATGTTAAACCCAGTTGGAGGAGAAGGACATACTTCATGTTTGTATCCCCGCCACTGAGCATAATTAAATTCAAGACTTCATATGTCCCTAAATTCACAATAGTTAATGTCTGTAGGAGGTTTGCATAGGGATCAAGGGGAAAATACCGCATTTATGTAGTAACTAAACTTTTATTTACTATTTATTCAGTATCTTATTTTCTAGGGCTGTCAGTTAATCGCAGTTAACGTAAATGATTAACGCAAAACAAATTAACTTGATAAAAAAATTATTTACGGTTAATCGCACTGTTAAACAATAATAGAATACCAATTGAAATTTATTATAAATATTTTTGTATGCTTTTCTACATTTTCAAATATATTGATTTCAATTACAACACAGAATACAAAGTGTACAATGCTAACTTTATATTATCATTTTTGATTACAAATATTTGCACTGTAACAAAGACGAAACAAAAGAAAACGTATTTTTCAATTCACCTCATACAAGTGCTGTTGTGCAATTTTTCTAGTGAAAGTTTAACTTAGAAATGTGGATTTATTTTTTTACGTAACTGCGCTCAAAAACAAAGCAATGTAAAACTTTAGAGCCTACAAGTCCACTCAGTCCTACTTCTTGTTCAGCCAATCCCTAAGACAAACAAATTTGTTTACATTTATGGGAGATAATGTAATAATGCCCGCTTCTGATTTACAATGTCATCTGAAAGTGACAACAGGCGTTCGCATGACACTTTTGTAGCTCGTGTTGCAAGGTATTTATGTACCAGATATGCTAAACGTTCATGTGCCCCTTCATGCTTCGGCTACCATTCCAGAGGAAATGTTTCGATGCTGCTGATGCTCACTTAAAAAAAAAAAAAAAAAAAAAAAAAAATGCATTAATTAAATTTGTGACTGAACTGCTTGGGAGAGAATTGTATATCTCCTGCTCGGTGGTTTTACCTGCATTCTACCATGTATTTCATGTTATGGCAGTCTCGGATGATGACCCAGTACATGTTGATCGATTTAAGAACACTTTCACTGCAGATTTGACAAAACACAAAGAAGGTACCAATGTGCGATTTCTAAAGATAGTTACAACACTTGACCCAAGGTTTAAGAATCTGAAGTGCCTTCTAAAATCTGAGAGGAATGAGGTGTGGAACATGCTGTCAGAAATCGTAAAAGAACAACACTGATGCAGAAACTACAGAACCTCAACCACCAAAAAAGCAAATCAACCTTCTGTTGGTGGCATCTAACTCAGATGATGAAAATAAATGTGCATCTGTCTGCATGCTTTGGGATCATTGTCAAGCAGAACCTATCATCACCATAGAAGCATGTACTCTGGAATGGTGGCCGAAGCACAAAGGAGAGGAGGAAGGTGTTCTTTTTGTTTTTTTGTTTTTTTTTTAAAAGTAAACAAAATGACATGACTGAACTATGATAGTGTTACTTTTTTTGAATTATCTCAATTACTGTAGAGAACTATAGGCTTTTTGACTTTTTCCTCCCAATATCATACAATATTTATTTTATATTCTACTGTGTCATACTACAGGTTGCTGTTGAAGTCTTTGGCCTAGTACAGCAGTTACTTCCCTCTGTAGCAGTTTTGAATCAGAAGTATGCCCCTCCTTCCTTTAACCCCAATCAGTCTACAGACAGCACCACAGGAAACCAACCTGAACAAGGGCTCTCAGCTGGTACGACCTCTAATCACTATGCTGTCATAGAAAGTGAACACCCTTATAAACCAGCTTGTGTTACTCACTATAAGGTAAGGACCATTTCTATGTCTGTATGCGATTTTTAGTACATATCATAAACTGAAAGTATGTATAGATTTTTAAAACATCTCTAAAGTTGTTACCTAGTTTGTGTCTATGCTGTGAGCATACAGTGTTTGCACTGTTGTTTGATTTTATATATATGAATCTCATGCTATGAGTCGTGTACTTGTTCCGAGGTAGCCGATGCAAAGCTGTACGTAACCTAAGTCTTTTAGTTAAATTCTCATTTTGTATACACATTTTTAACAGTTGCTATAACTCAGTTTCCTGATGTTTTCACTGTTGTAACATACTGTCTGATTTATTTTCTGTTCAGCAGCGAGGGTCTGTTTAGATGGTTTCTTTAACAATGTGAAGTTTTATTTCTTGTTATGAATCAAAATAGACAAAGGATAGTTTAATATGCGTCACATTTTCAAAGTTTAAAGGAACAAAGCTAGGGAGTCGTGTAATGCTTTGCTTTGACTGAAACACCTTCCTTGTGAGCTCCTCACAAACTCCTGCCTATTCATGAACCTAATGGATAATACCCCACAAGTTTGTTCTCATAGGTAAAGATAGTCCAAATGCATATCCACAACATTCTTATTGAGTGCAAAAATGTACTCTTATGAAATCTGATATCAGAGCTTTGAGTGTAAGTAATGTTAGCTCTGAGCAAGGGGAGACCCCCGATGCTGTAGCACCACCAGTTTGTTTTGTTGGCCGGAAGATGTGGCAATTCAAATTATTCATGAAGTTGCCTCAAATCTGACCACCATTTAGGATACAGAGTTCTCAGAGGTTAAGCCCTGTCTGTAGTTTTCAATAAATCATTTTCATTTCTAGAGTTGATGCGTTTCATAATGAAGTCAGAACTATGAAGCAGAAGGTTGCAAGTACTGAAACAACACAAGCTGCAATTCATATCTGCTGCTCTTGAAAATAAGATGTTCTGTTTAGAGAGCAGGACAGCTGATGCAGAAAATAGAAATAATCACTTGAGCTTTAAACTGTCTGGGCTTCCTACAGAAGTTGAGTTTCTGACCCTGTAATATTTTCTCCATACATGGAACCCCTGAAGCTCCAAACAACATACAAATAAAACTCTTAATTAGTTTGAGTTGAAATTAAAATAAAAGGGTTCATTTAAGAAACTTAGCACACTATGTCAGATCTTTTTTGTCTCCGATGATCTCAATAACATTTTAGCATACTCCTTCAAATGTTGCCAATAGATGACTTATGCATAGGTTGCATTTCGGGAAATGATATTGAAATTAAATTAACTTATTAGTAATTGTTATAACTGTACAGTTCTAGGTCAGTAGGTTAGGTTGATCTTAAATGGGGCTGCTGTAACATTAGAAGCAACTCAGCCAATCATCATCTTTCCTCTCCAGTTAATTTGCATGCTTATTTCTGTTGATTGAAATGACTCGGTGATGAGGAAGACTGTACATTTGTGTAAAGAGTTCCTTGGTAGAATACTAGGTCCCCAGCTCTCGTTTGTCTCGAAGTTCTATAGCTACATGCTGACATACTAAGCATCAGATTCACCAGTATGGTTCAGCTACTTTGTACTGTTTTAGGAGAGCACAAAACAGCCAAAGCATACCACTGAATCTGTCCTCAAAAAGTTATCTAAGATTGATGCTATATATGTTCAACTCTGGTGGCATTCTCTTTGGCTCTCTTGTTTAGTGTTTATATATGAAATAGATAATTGAAAAATAAATCCTGGACAAAAACCATTTAAACTGGTATTAATATTGACAGTAATTTAAGGGGAAAAAATCATTCTGTGGCTGTTGTAATTATCCCAAAACAAACATTACAAACCCGGGAAATTCGGACTTCAAGGTTAAGATGAAAAGAAGTCCAAAGAACAAGGCATGGAATTGCATAGGTAAGGCACTTACATGAAGTAAAGTCTAGGTAAGGATGTCTCACAAAGTAAAGATTAGCCTGATTTTTAAAGAGATTACTTTGAGACAAAAAACATTAAATCCATTAATCATAATTGTGTTGCTATTGCATGGAATATTGCATGATAAAGCAAGAATAAGTGGCAGAGCGACTTAAAATGATGACAAGAAGCTTATGCTTAATTTGGTAGAGAATGGTGAAGCCATTAGAGCAATGCAAAAAGAAGGGGGAAATGGTCTGGAAAATGGGCAAATAAGATGAATCTGTGTACATAAGATTATTCTCATGCCTTCTTTTGGATTTCTTTTCAAGGATGATTGGAATCTAATGAAGATAACTCAGATTACAGACTAGTTTCCTACAGTCCCCAGAAGTCAGTCATTTGATTCAATTGTTTGATTTTAGATAAAAATAACCTGTTTTTCTTTGCGTTCTTATCTACGTGTGTGTCATTTCTGTTGCGCACATGCCAGAGGTCAGAATGTTTTAGCCAGTGGTGTCCGTTGGGCCATGCCTGTACCTTTCATGCCTTTTACCACCCTCTCTCCACAGGAGAACATAAAGGGGCTGGCATAACCAACCACCCTCATTTCCTTTACACTGCCTGTGGCTGAGACACAGCACTGACTTAGCAGTTTCTGGCCTCTTGTACTTCTGCTCCCACTTTTTCCAATTTATTGTAAATACCTGTTCTTAGGATAGGATAGTTTTAATATACAGTTGATAGGAATCTTATTGTGTCTTAGTGTAGGCTTTAGTTCAGGCAAGTTTTCTTTGTTTCATTCAGCCTGTACCAGGAGTCAGCCTTAGAGATGGTCAATAATCTCTTGGCTTTAAATATTGGTCATTGTATGAGGCAGCTCCACCCCCAACCATAGACATTCTATGTGCTTATTTTGCCCTGGGGAGGAGCACATTAAAGACCAATGTACTTTGTAATGTACTAGTAACAAACTGCTGAATCCAAGGAGGCAAGGTTAAAAACTTATCTCCTGGATAAATCCATGAGACCTGCCTCTGGTCCAGAGAGGCAGGATATATCTGATTTGGAGTAATCTTCAGTTAGAATTCTTCTGTTATGTCCTCATCTTCCAGGACTATCTCTGTCCCTGTGAGGCATTTTCTTGCAGCTTCTGTGGCTGCTCCTTCCTCACATGTTGAGAGAGAGAGAAACCCCTGATCAACTTCTGTAAGGAGCATAAGAGTGGGTCTCCCACTAGAAGTTTTTTGGGAGGACCAAAAAAAAGGGACAAATCTGTTTCTGCTAATGAGGCCTTCTCGTACTAGTAGGCAGCACTTACACTTCAGCACCAGTAGTTTTGGTACTGACTATATCGGCACCATTGAATTTGGTACTGACCCTTTCAATTTTTGTTTTGGCACTAACGCAATTGGTCCTGATGTTTTTTATATTAGGTCCTGATGTTTTTTATATTAGAGTTTTGCCTCTGTCTGTCCTTTTGCTTTCTTTGTCCATATTGGGTTTATCTCTAGCACCATCTAAAAAGCTCCCAGCACAACATAATTTTCAGACCCCAATCAGGGCTGCTGCTCAATTTGAGGAAGATCACTCCTTTATCTTTTCTGCTGTGGACATAAGTGGGGGTGGTTCCACCCTCCAAGGGTCCCTTTTTTATGACCCATATATTTCAGACCCCCTGCCTGCTCTATCCTCCTCCCACTCTTTATCCCTATATATCTTCCTCCTGGCCTTATTGGGCCCTGTGGTCTGTTCAGCACATTAGAAGACAGTAATCTACCCGAAGTATCACAAGTCAGACCTCCATCCCTGTGGCAGCCACCTACAGGCCATCAACAGCAATAACAGTCTGCCCATACATTTTGTACAGATGTTTCAGGCCATTGGTGAATTACCTCCTCATCAAACAAGATTGTTGAGATATGGGTATAGTAATATGTCTTGCTTTCATACCTTGAAATCCAGCTTTCATTCTACATATTATATATGCCCATTCAGCAAGCACACAGGAAATATCTGTGTTTTGTAGTTGGTAACTCAGATTAACAATACAAAGTGCTCCATTTTGGATTATCAAGATCTCAAGAAATTTTTCAAAGTGTATAGTAGTAGCAGCAGCCCACCTCTGAATTGGCTAGCTCATGGAAAATCTCCTCAGCAGATCACAATCAATATATACTGTACCTGTTATTGAGGTTGGGACTAAAAATAAGCAAAACAAATAACATCTAATTTCTACACAGAAAATAGAATCTATTGCAGCCCTCATAGACTCCTTTATGGTGGAGGTGTATCTGCCTCAAACCAGATTCAACAAGTGTCTACTGATCATCCAGCCCCGGCAGACTCCTGAGATGACCATGAGGACACATCTGCATTTGCTAGGCCATATAGCCTCATGGACGTTTGTGATTCTCTGTCCCAGCTTCATCTAAGTTGTCGTCTGAGGATAGCTGAAGTCTTTTTATCATTCCAGTTTGCACAACTTAGACATTCAGATCCAAACTGGCAGAAGGACACTCAGCAAATATGTCAAGGTGTTCCTTTCTCCCTCTTTTACATTTCCTGTAAAGTGTATAGTGCCCCATGCCTTAATGTTCAAATGGGGAGAGCATTTGGATGCCCTCATAGTACAAGGTTGGTAGTCCAAAGAGGAGGTTTGTCTGCATAGCAACATCCTAGAGCTCAGAGCAGTATGTCTGACTCACATCAAGGCCCAAAACATCCAAATAGTGATGATCAATACCACTTCAATGTTCTATATCAAGAAACAAGGAAGTGCCAGATCTTCTCCCTTATGCAGAGAAACTATTGTGCTGTGGAATTGGTGTATCCACCACTGGATAATCAGTAATTCATCTGATAGGTCTTCATGACATATTGGCAGATAATCTGGGCAGACACTTGCACAAAGAACCACTTCATACAGGACCTCAAGTGGTTGATCAAAGACTCGGTCATCAAGTCAATGTTCAGGCATTGGGGCATTCCCCAGGCAGATTTGTTTACAATCAGAGGAAATAAGAAATGCAAGTTTCTGCTCTGGAAGATGTTAGAGCCCCGGTTTGAAGGCAGATGCTTTTCTGATTCCATGGAATGACAGTCTCTATTATGCCTATCCTGTAATCCCATTAACCCCTTGCGATTTGAGGAAAATCAACCAGGATTCTGCATTAGTCATTCTCCTAACTCCGTCCTGGCAAAGGCAGAATTCATTTCCAGATCTTCAGACTTTATCCAAATATAATTTCCTCTCTTGCCAGCCTTAGTCAGTCAGACTAACTTCATCCAGATCTTGCCTCTCTTTATCTCATGGCCTGGAAAGTCTCTAGTTAAAAGATATGGAGAAAACTTGCTGTATGGATGTGCAGAATATCTTGATTCAGAGTAGAAAAGATCCTAGTAGGTTTATTTAAAATGAAAGTGCTTTTCTATGTGGTTAGCCTAGCCTAGCTTCTCCCCATCAAAGACAGAGATCCCTCATATCCTTGAATATTGACTATCTCTTTGAAAATATCTGGATTATCTATATATGCTCTGTTTCTTTGGCATCCATTTTTGCTCATCATCAGCTGATGGTCATGTTTTTTTTCTCATCCTCCTGTGATCATATTTCTTTTGAGGACTCCTTCAGTTATTTTCTACAATCCGAGGACCACCCCTGTCCTAGGATATTAATATCATCCTTAATTGTTCAGTAGGATCTGCATTGGAACCTATGACCACACGTTTGTTAGCTCATCTTTCCCTGAAGATGGCTTTCCTTGTGACAATTACCTTGTCATGAGTGGGTCAACTTCAAAATCTTATAGCTGGTCCTCCTTATCTGATCTTTCTCAGAGATAATTAAGGTGTGGTCTAAGTTTCTCTGAAACTCTCCTTTTCATTTGATCCTATACATTCATTTGCCTATCTGCACCCCCCTCCCAAAAAAACCCCCAGAACAAACAAAAAAACATATTCATCAAAAGGGGAAGCCAGCCTGCACCCTTTAGATGTTGTCCAGGTCGTAGTATTTTATTTACACTGAACAAAGTCATCTAGAGTATCCCCTAGGTTGTTCATTGCCTTTGCTGAAATATCTAAAGTGCAAGCAATGTGAACCACATATAGGTGATGTCAGACTATATTAATATGTTCTAAATTAGCTAGATTAGAACCTCCAAGGTAAATTAGAGTGCACTTGACTAGAGCATCTGCAGCTTCTTTTAGGGGTATTTCCATAGCTGTTGTACATAAAGCAGCTATTCCAGGCTCTTTTCCATCATAGAGAAATGTACATCTGATGCTTGATTTGGCAGAGCCATGCCTAAGTCATTATTTAATTAGAATCCTTCTACTCTCCTCCTTAATTGTTACCTGCTTGTGAGTCATCATAAGTGGAACACACAGACAAGCACTCGAAGAAAGGAAAATTACTTATCCCGACAGTACCTTCAAAATGTGGTGTATATATGTGTTTCATGACTCACCCTCGTTTTTCCCCTCCCACGGAGTCTAATTACATCTTGACTTTGTATTGGCGAAGGAACTGAGGGTCAGTTGGTTGCTCCTCCCTTGTATGCCCTTGTGGGAGAGCAGCTTGGGGGCTCTAGGGTATGATGGGCCTAGGCCTGACCTAACTGACACTGCTGGCTACCATGTTCTGATTTATGGTCTATGCATACCAGAAATGGGACACTCATAGGCAACACATCTTGAAAAACTCCAGTTACTGTAGAGATAAGTAACTTTCCTTTATCTTTCAATACTTGACCATTTTTAAATATTACGTTTAAAGTAAGATACTTAAACCAAAATTAATTAGAAGTGTACAATGATTTTTGTGTTTATTTTCCAACTGTTGTTTGTTTTAGGTGACTTTCCCAGAATGCGTCAGGTGGATGACAATAGAGTTTGATGCTCAGTGTGGCACAGCTCAATCAGAGGATGTCCTTCGCTTGCTAATTCCTGTCAGAATTGTCCTGAACTCAGGATTTGGACAAAAGCAAACTCCTGTTCATGAAAATCTTAATTCATGGATTGAACTAAAGAAATTTTCAGGCACATCTGGATGGCCTACCATGGTTTTAGTGTTGCCAGGTAAAAAGAGTTTATAAATTGCCTGTTTAAATAAAATGGAGGGTTTTGAAGTATAATTAACAAAAGTGAACTTAAATTATAGTAATTCCCAGAGAAGTAAACTTTACTTAGTCAAAATTAGACTTTTGATGACTATCTTAAATAATGAGACTGAATTATTCAGTTTAGTTTTTAGAATATAAAGCTGAGGAGAAGCCAGACTCAGATTAGAAAGGTGGGCCAATTATTGCAATTGGTTGGATATCATGGAGTAATTATTTACTTTCTTTTATGTGGTATAGATATGCAGATTGCTCAAGTGTTTCTTCCACCAGTTATGTTTAAAGGCTAATTTTCATATTTATTTTTTGTGATATAAAAGTGGATGAAAAAGGAGGAATTCACATAGATTTATTTTATGTTAGGAAATGAAGCACTCTTTTCACTGGAAACTGCATCAGACTACGTGAAAGATGAAAAGGCCTGTTTCTATGGCTTCAAGTGTTTTGCAATTGGATATGAATTTAGTCCAGGATCTGATGAGGTGAGAATAAGTGAAGCTACTAAAATTACACCAAATAAATTTGCTTTTCAAAAGGCAAATTATTTTATACCGCCCTTCCCTAGTCAACATATCTTTTGAACTGTAGTTGTATGGAGATTCGTTGTTTCATGCCTTTTTGTCCAGCTGCATGTGCATTATCCTACTGTACAAGGTTTCTCAAACTTTAACAGTTGGAACAGTCTATGGACATGTAAGGGGCTATAAAATTCTATAATTGATTAAAAAAAATCTATTCGTTGCATCAAAACTACTCTGTATCTCCTGTAATTCTACTCAAGACATCTGCCTTGATTCCATTATGCTGAGAAATCAAAAATCTAGGAATGCTCTGTAATAATTATTAATCCATAAGTACATTTTATTAGCTTAGGTCAGGAGCGGGCAAACTTTTTGACCTGAGGGTCGCATTGGGTTTTGGAAATTGTATGGAGGGCTGGTTAGGGGAGGGGGTCATGGCCCGGTTTCTCCCCCCCCCCCCCCCCCCTCCTGTCCCATCCACCCCCCTCCCCCCCCATTCCCTGACGGGCCCCCCCGGGACTCCTGCCCCATCCACCCCACCCGCTCCCTGTCCCCAACTGCCCCCGGAATCCCCGCCCCTGACTGCCCCCCACCACCCCATCCAATCTCTCCTCTCATTCCTGATGGCCCCCCCAGGACCTCTGCCCCATCCAACCACCCCTTCCCCCTGTCCCCTGACTGCCCCCCACCGCCCCATCCAACCCTTCCTCTTATTCCTGACTGCTCCCCTGGACCTCTGCCCCCATTCAACTCCCTCTTCCCCGCCCTCTGTCCGCCCCGACCCCTATCCACACCGCCCACCCCCTGACCACCACCCCAAACGCCCCTGCCCTCTATCCAACCCCCCTGCTCCCTGCCCCCTTACCGTGCTGCCTGGAGCACCGGTGGAGCCAGCCACGCCGTCGCCACAGCACAGCACGCAGCACCGGCTCTGCAGCTGCGCTGCCCCAGGAGCTTGCAGCCCGCTGCCCAGAGCATTGCGCCAGCGGCGCAGTGAGCTGAGGCTGCAAGGAAGGGGGGAACAGCAGGGAAGGGGTCAGGGGCTAGCCTCCCGGGGCAGGAGCTCAGGGACCGGGCTGGATGTCGCCCGCGGGCCATAGTTTGCCAATCTCTGGCTCAGGTCATTGTAGGAACAGTGTCTTCTATTCTTTTTCCCCATCATTGGCCAATACCAGACTCTTCAGAAGATGGTATACAAACCCCTAAAATAGAAAATAATGCAGTAAGTTGCTTATTGAGAGAAGTTTCTTTCAAACACTAGATATTGTCTGATGTTATGAAGAATGATTAATATTCCTTATACATTTTTATCTTAGTGTAATTACAGATACTTTAAACCTCTGAACATCTAATATTCTCTCAAATGCTCCTGAATATGTTGTCTCAGTAATACCTATAGAAGTGAAAAGAACAAGGAGTACTTGTAGCACCTTAGAGACTAACAAATTTATTTGGGCATAAGCTTTCGTGGGATGCATCAGATGCCTGGAGTGGAAAATACAGTAGGAAGATACATATACACACAGAACATGAAAAGGTGGGAGTTGCCTAACCAACTCTAATGAGACAAATCAATTAAAGTGGACTATTATCAGCCTGAGGAAAAATCACTTTTGTAGTGATAATCAGGATGGCCCATTTCAATTTTTCTTGTGTAATGTTGACATCACCACACTCTCCAGTCACCTCAGTTTGTTTGCTGCCACAGAGAATGAACAGAAATCCTTCCTGACTTCAGGACTTTTTCCCCTCAGCCTAGTTTAAGACCTTATTGTAAATATTTAGGCCAGAGTAGCATAGGATAGTTTGAAGTAAATATCCCTTGCCTTGTTTTAGGAGCCTTTGGACCTTGCACCCTATAACGGCTTTAAGAAGTGCACCTCTTGTTTGACAATCACACTACCTCCTGTAGAACGCATCACCTTTGTTGTCACATTCATGGACTCCACTGAGCCCAGAGCCTTCCTTCTGGAGAAAAGATTTTTCAAAACTTGAGACTCCCTCACAATTCAGGGAACAACTAGTTCAGACCTCACAATTTTTCTGAAGACTAGTAGGCTTGATAACTTCATTGGACCTACATCATTACACCTTTTGCTTATCTGAATATGAAAACCTTGCAGCACTGGATGATGGGTATGATATTCCGGGTGCAATCCAGACCAGTGAGGTGCTGTCTCAATGCTGCCCTGCAAACTTGGGTGCGTCACAGTGCTTTGCTGCTGTAGCTTCCACCAAGGCCACTCACAAACAGTCATCCAGCATGCAGGTCACACCCTGAGTGTCTGTGTGCCCAGCAACTCTGACCTCAGCAGCCTGTGACCGAACACCAGACACACTTTAGCTTCCAGCAGCCTTTGGTTGCTAGTTGCAGGGTGACTCCAACACAATCCCACTCCCAAATTTCCCCCCCAAAAAATGTGTGTTCTGCACTGTCCAGCCCTCTACTGGACAGTCCAAATATATTAGGTCCATTTCCTCTCTAAGGGGATCAATACGCAACAGTCTGGTACTTGAAAAGGAGTACCCATGCAGTTCACAACACTGGATTAGTTTTGATTAAGAATAAAACAAATTTATTTAACTACAAAGAGATAGGGTTTAAGTGAGTACAAGTATAAGGCATTAAACTCAGAAATGACTAGAGAAATAAAAGTAAAATGCTTCCTAGGACTAAAACTTAACCAGCTAGACTTGGTTCAAGATAACATTCTTACTACATGCTCCCAGCAACATGGCTGACCAAATTTCAGGTCAGGATTTCTCCCAAAATCAAATGCGGGGTTTCTATTGTTGTCTTAGGTGAAAGCAAGAGATGGATAGGGAGATATAACTTGGCATGTTTCAGAGTAGCAGCCGTGTTAGTCTGTATTCTCAAAAAAGAACAGGAGTACTTGTGGCACCTTACAGACTAACAAATGAGACATCATGGGGCCTAATCACATCAACCATACCATCAGGGGCTCGTTCACTTGCACATCTACCAATGCGATATATGCCATCGTGTGCCAGCAATGCCCCTCTGCCATGTACATTGGCCAAACCGGACAGTCTCTACGCAAAAGAATTAATGGACACAAATCTGACATCAGGAATCATAATACTCAAAAACCAGTGGGAGAACACTTTAACCTGTCTGGCCATTCTATGACAGACCTGCGGGTGGCTATCTTAAAACAGAAAAACTTCAAAAACAGACTCCAATGAGAGACTGCTGGGCTGGAATTGATATGCAAACTAGACACAATCAACTCAGGATTAAATAAGGACTGGGAATGGCTGAGCCATTACAAACATTGAATCTATCTCCCCTTGTAAGTATTCTCACACTTGCTTCTTATCAAACTGTCTGTACTGAGCTATCTTGATTATCACTTCAAAAGTTTTTTTTTCTCCTACTTAATTGGCTTCTCAGAGTTGGTAGGACAACTCCCACCTGTTCATGCTCTCTGTATGTGTGTGTGTATATATATCTCCTCAATATATGTTTCACTCTATATGCATCCGAAGAAGTGGGTTGTAGCCCACGAAAGCTTATGCTCTAATAAATTTGTTAGTCTCTAAGGTGCCACAAGTACTCCTGTTCTTTTTGAGGATAACTTGGCATGTTTCTCCCCTTCTCCCGCCCCCCCCCCCTACTTTTATAGTTAGTCACTCTTTGAAATATATTTTCTTGAGGGTTACCCTAAATAAAGTTCACTCCCATTGTGAGGATGGAGGAGTATGGTGGTGAAAGAGGGTCCATTCTGTTGTTTGCTAAGATGCAGATCTATTTGTTTCTGCCCCCTTTCCTTGCAAAAGAACCACCACTTGACAGGTGATTGCCCATCAGCTTTGATGACACCTCGCTAGAGGTGTGAGCTTGTCCTTTGTCTTTGAGAAACTGGTTTACCCACTCCCCAGACTTGTCTGGTAAACACATTTGAGACCCAATTTCAGATTGTTTATAACTTTACATATAGTGATGCTACACACATTTCATCATGATATTATTGACCAGTGAGTTATTCTTTCAAATGATACATTACAAGGCATATTTTATACAAAGGTGATTACAGTAGTGTGAATACAGGGGTGCACTCCATCTCAGTGCTTTACTGTACACTGAATGTACACAGCCTTCGAAGGAAACTGGCCATCCAACCTCAAGTACTCCAATAGCTTCATTGGTGGGAGAACAGGGAAAACATCATCTGGGGAGGAGGAGAAATCTTCATTGCCCGTCACTTGCCATCACAGTAACCACTGCCATCACTGTTACCTCTGATTTGGCCTGGGGTCCACAGAACCAAGACCTCTAGGTACATGATCGTTAAAACACCTTAGTCCAGATTATATATCAGCATGCTAGAGCTCAGAACAGTGCAGTGGGCCCTTAAAGCCTATTGCGGATCCCTGCAGAATTATATAATACAGTTGCTTACAGACAACACTGTAGCTGTGTGCTGTGTCAATAAACACAGCTCTTATCTGTGGAGGCAATAAAACTATGGCTGTGCTTCATCTAAAGCTAAACCTCATTGCATTTCACCTTGCAGGGGTGGATTAGATGGAGGTAGATTTGCTCAGCAGGCCATCTAATGATCAACAGAAGTGGTCCTTGAAACCAGTGGTGGCTGTAGCACTATTTGATGTCTAGGGCCATGCAGTAATAGATGTCTTTGTGCCCAACAAAACTACCAGATGCCAAGTTTATCACAGAAGAGTATACAGGAACAAAAGCTCCCTCTAAGATGTGATGCAGCAGGACTCAATCCAACACTATTCTATATGCCTTCTCTCCCATTTCCCTGATACCCAAGGTCATAAGGATTAGCAGTTTGGATAGAGCAAATATTATATTAATAGCCTCAATGTGACCTTGTTAGCACTGGTATCTTCAGATGGCCAGAGAGCCATCATAATCACTGCCTATCTGTCCAGAGGTCCTGTCTTAACCACAAGGGAGAATTCTGCGTTCCAACCTAGAAATACTCACCTTACAATGTGGAGGATAGCCTACTGAGTAATGTGGACTGTTTCTGTTTTTGAAGGGTTCAAATCGTCCTTTTGTAATCCAGGGAAGGTGCCACTCTGACGTATGATTGTAATATCTGCTCAACACAATTCTGTTAAGAACAAGGACTTCTCTCCCCTACATTCTCTAGGTTCCTCCCATTAGGGAGCCTCTGCTGTCATAGAACTTTAATTTTGTCCTAACAAAGCCGTTAGGTCCTACTTATGAGTGTTTTGCTCAAGTCTCTCTTGTGCGCTTATTAAAATTTTCCTGTTACATCTATAATGGAAGTTCAAGAACTGCACACCATCAATTATGCTGCCACTATCCTATACCCGCATATCTTTTAACAGTCATTTAGCACTCTATTTCTACAACTGGAGTGCTATAACAATGGGTGGGTGGGTATTAGATATCATTCAATCTGGCTGTGCAATAGTTTACTTCCCTACCTCCTCCAAAACCCCCATTCCATTCCTCTTCAGGGACCATTCTCATGAGGGATTCTTAGTCAGGAAGTAGGATCCCTCCTCCAATGAGGATCAATAGAGTGGAAACCTCTCCAACACCAGGGAAAAGGTTTTTACTTGATGTACTTCCTAGTACCCAAAAAGAAGAGTGGTTAGAGACCCATTCTCCAACTCTGCAATCTCAATCGTGTTATTTGTAAGCTGAAATTTCATATAATCACACTTGCTTCCATAATCCCACCCCCGTAAAAAGACATTTCCATTTACAGCTCTCTCTATGACGGACACGTACATTCACGTAGACATTCATTCCCCCCCCCCCCCCCCCAGCCCTCTCTCAATTTCATGGTGGGCCCAGACCACTTCCAGTACAGGATGCTTCCATTTGGTTTTGCCTCTGATCCCAAGCTCTTTATCTAAGTCATCCTGGTAATAGCAACTCATTTCAGGTAGAAAAGTCTGACTGTCATCCCTTATTTCACCAACTGGCTAATTGTTGCCAGGACATTTCAAGAGGCCTGCATATCAACCTCATTAATACTTCAGCTCCTTTTCTTTCTTGAAGCCAGTGTAAACTTTGAAAAGTATATCCTCACTCTGATACAGACCACAGACTACATGAAGTGACTTTGGACTCAATCACTGCAAGAGCTTATCTACCAAGGAACAGGTTTCGTGATATGAACAACCTGATAGACCAGGTTATTTGCAACCCTCAAGTACCAGTCAGAACTTGTTTTCATTCTGAGACATGTGGCTTCATGCACTTGTTACCCCATTCGCCAGACTCTTCTTAAATTGACTAGAGCCTTGGCTCCAAACAGTGCATTCGCTGACTAAACACAGCATGAATACCACAGTGACGCTTCCTTCCAAAGTAACGTAATTGCTAATGTAACATAATCTGTGATGTAATGTCATGCCATCAACTACGTATGGGTGTTCCCTTACTATCCCCCTTACCGGACAATACAGTAATTACACATGCCTCCCTGCTGAGCTGTGGGGGCCACACAGACATACAGCACAATGCACTTGGACACCCCAAGAAACCAGGATGCACATCAGTCTTTTGGAATTTAGTGCAGTCTGATAGGCTTGCAATGCCTTTCTTCGGTTTATCCAGTTCCATCATGTCTTCATAACGTTAAACAGCATAACCAACTTTTACATCAACAAGCAAGGAGGGGTAAGATCCATTCTCTTGTGTATAGAAGTAATTGCCCTATGGAATTTGTGTATTAGGAATTGAATCACCCTGTCCTCATCTTGCCTTCTGGGAACTCAGAATGTGTTGGCAGACACCCCCATTAGGTATTTTGCTATTAATAATGAGTGGGAGCTGCATGATTCGGTAGTGAACAGTATTTTCACTCAATGGGGAACCCCACCTAGAATCTGTTTGCCTCCCAAATGAACAGGAAATGCAACATCTACTGTTCTAGGGGAGCTCTAGATCTACACTCTCAGGGTGTTGCTATCCTTCTGACCTGGTTAGGAAACCTGAACTATGCCTTTCCTCTCTAGCATTCCTACCTCAGGTCCTATGGAAACTTCAACAGGACAGGGCACAGCAGGAGTCATACTCTTCGCCCCCAATTGGCTCAAAAATAAATTTGGTTCCCAAATCTCCATTTAGTGTCATCTCATCATTCAATCAGTATCCTGTCCTTTCCTGATCTTTTGACCCAGGAGAAATGCAGTATCAATCACCCCATCCCTGGAGCACTTCATCTCATTGCTTAGTTTTTGGATGGGTGTCAGACTTAGAACATTCCTGCTCTGAAGCCGTACAAACCATCCTTAATAACAGCTGAAAGGAGTTCACTAGGAAACATTATTCAGCTGAGTGGAAGAGTTTTTCCATCTGCATGCAGCTAGAACACAAATCCCACGTCAGCAAATATTCCCCTTATATTGGACTGTCTGCGTTCTGTCAAAATGACGGGGCTCTCCCTCAGTTCTATACAAGACCACCTGGCAGCAATCAGTGTGTGCCATCCACCATCAGATAATTACTCAATTTTGATTCGCCAGTTGCAGCTCCCAGCCGAGTGGGGTGGCCCTGCAGAACTCTGAGCTGCGGGGAGGGGCACCCCTTTGAGCTCCCAGCCACCATGTGTGATGGGGGGGACCCCACAGCTCTGAGCTGCCGCTTGCAACAGGAGGGACCCTGGCACTTTCAGCCACTACGGGCAGTGGGAGGACTCCGGATCTCCAAGCCGCCGCAAGCACCTGGGGGACCCCAGAGCCGCATTAGCAGTGGGTGCTGGATCCCTTCCTCCCCATTTTGTCAGTTATTCTTAGTAAAAATCAGGGGCAGGTCACGGGCTTCCATGAATTTTGGTTTATTGTCCATAACCTGTCCGTGACTTTTACTAAAAATAACCATGACAAAATCTTAACCTTAGTTATTAGCCACCTTCTTCGCTGTCCTCAATGTAAATTAGAGCATCTTTCATGCTGCTCTTAACTCACCCAGCTATCCATAGCTCCACACCTTTCTCCCCCCCCCCCCCCCCCCCCCCCCCCCCCCCCCCACTCTCTT